>NW_024724641.1:0-11040 GCF_018991925.1 Homarus americanus
TTACCTGTGCGTGATGTTACCTGTACATTGTGTCACCTGTCCTTGATGTTACCTCTACATTGTGTTACCTGTGAAGGGGATTTTACCTGAGTAGGGTTGTTCTCTTTACCTACAATTCTTGTGTTTCTCTCTCCACAAGCTTGTACACTGAGTTAAGCTGGTTATTCCATGTATTATTATCACCGTGTCCGTTATTGTTGTATTTTCATCATTAATTTCACTTGTTCTGACGAGCGTCCTCCGTCGATCACATAATTCGTCATCAGCGGCTCCATTACTCCCTCACATCCTTCCTCATCACCGTCACGTGTTTCACTATTAACGGTAATATTATGCTCACACACATCTCTCTCTGACGGCTATCATTGTTGTGTAACTCCGCCTCAACACTTGTATGTACAATCAAAGATAAAAGTCGTGTCTCGGTTTGTCCGAAGATTAAATATAACTCGTGAAACATTCTAAGAGCCCTAACACAAGGCAGAGCGCACCAAAAGTTTTAGCCCTTCAGCATATGTTTTCACCAAATTTCACGACACTTTTGTCTTTCATTGTTAACGTGTGGACAAAATTACCTGGACATTTGACAGTATGTACTTGAGGATCATTAGGTGAAGGGGATTGGAGTCTTAACGTATTTTATCAGATTTTTGTTTGTGTTAAGAATTTTGTTCTTCTATTTTGTGGTTCCGACATAATATGTGATGAAAAGCTGCGTTGTTAGATATAAATCATAAATAAATAAATATATATATATATATATATATATATATATATATATATATATATATATATATATATATATATATATATATATATATATATATATATATATATATATATATATATATATATGGCCCAGAGGATGATGCCAGATATTGCCAAGTGTTCAGACAATTTTGTCCTCAACTGTACATCTTGCTCACTGCGACAACAACCTGTGATACACTATTATTGTTCATCTACATCTAGGAAAATATACTGAATATTTGAATGTCATTGATGTTTACGATTTACCAGTCATAAGTTATGGTGTCAGTCATTAATAAGAAGAATCTCTCTTATTTCATATTTTATTGCTAACAATTAGACAACGTTAAGAAGTAAATTGCAGCAGCAAACATTCGCTGGCGGATACAACATCTCTCCCTCATTCACTCCCACAACAACAAACTTGACTGAGGCCTCGATGAACTAATGACCCAAAATTGTGCGTCTCGTTACCTTTGACGCCTGTGAAAAGGTTAAAAAAATATTAAATCCAATTTCATCTGTACTGATGTTTGGGGACCGTAGCAAGGTATCTTTGTATAAACTTTCATGTATATTAATAAAGAGAAATTGTGAGACTAAAACCACGAATCTCTTAATTTACGCTTATGGGGTGTGTGAACTTTGACCTCCGGGAATGGAATATCCAGAGGAGAGTGCGTGAGTAAAGCGACTTGTTTTATTCCCTGTTATCCAGACAAGAGTCTCTGCTCCACGGTTGATGTGGTCCTGAAACAAGAACTGCTCGCTGTTATTTGAATTCTTTAGTCTGTGTAACAATATCTCGAGCTGTGGTGTCAAGTATCACCCACTGACGTTATTTCTATTTCCGTTTTCGTTTCATTGTTATTTTATCTGTCGTCCATTTTCTATATATTTCTCTGAACTGTCTGGTGTTTCCTTATAGCGTTTTTTTTCATTCGTCAAGTTTTACGTCCAGACGTCATCAATGAGGAAGCTTATAGGTCCACTCCAACTGTACAGACACTCAGTAACTACAAGCACACAAGAGATCATTCCAAGGTCAAAGTTAGCCAAATATAACTTCCTAAGTAAACAATCAACTCCCTCAACAACCCAATGTCACGTGCCTGTAGCCCTCGGGAACTCACATAGCGTGAGGCCTCTGTTCACGCCTACTTTTCATACAAGCTATTAATAAATTGTTAATTGTACTTATTATATTATTATTGTTCTTAGTTACTTAGGTTAATTGTATATTTATGTATGTAATTTATATGCATCATTGTCTTACTCTGTTAAGTCAACTCAAGAGTAATATTAATTAATTATATAAAATATCCAGCAAATGTCTAGATCACGTGATATGAGACGCGCTTCTCGGCCGCGTACCCACGCCACCCCAGTAGCGAAAAATCCGTGGCATAGGTTAGACGTGTCCATTCGTTCTCTAGCCTTGACCCTTGTCTAGTGCTTTATCCAGCCTTCTGCAATGCTCTAGGGGTATCAGGTATTAGTGGCACGTTTAGTTAGGCATAGGAAGGGATCCTGGTGGTAAGGAATCTCCTGTTTGGTAGGGATAATCATTTTGTAGTGATTGTTGTATATATATATATTTCGTGTGTCTTGTGTAATATAGTAATGTTAAGTAATATTTGTTTGGTCTAACTCCTTACAGCATATTTTCGCCCTTCCGGCATCACTCTTATTTTATTATACACTTACTTATTCCCTTAAATTCATGTTTGCTAGTCATTACTCCCTTTAGAACATAAATTGAATTAATTAATTATCTTCCCTTTTGTGATTCACTTATTTCAACTGTTCTTACTTTTTCAAGTACATTTAGTTGAGTAGGTTTTTGGTGAGGATAATTATTGCCGTGTTCCCTATTTGTTCCTTTATTTGTTAATAACTTGGGGTAGGATTCACTCCCCAAGTATAAAGGATATTGGGATCACGACAAGTGGGGGCCTGTCCGGGAGCTAACCACCATTGTTGCGTCATATCATGTGTTGTTACTCGCCAGGTGTTGTTTCATCGCTAAGTATTTTTGGATGCAAGTTGCTGTGTTCACAGTGTCCATTTATATTGCTCCTGTTATTGCTTATGCTACTGGTGAGTTAACCCTTATCTTGTGTACCAGGTGTTTGGTTAATCCCTTGCTGTGTTTCACAGTTTATTGCATTTTGATATTATTAATTAGCTAGCTAGTTAGCTTAGCTGCCACGGTTACTTTTTTTTTTCGCTACTCGATTTTGAGTTCAACATGTTTGACCTGGAAAGCTTTTTGGCTTCACCTTCAGCCGAAGTACTGAAGGGGCTTACTAAGGCAGAGTGGCAATCCCTCGCTGCTTATTATGAAGTAGAAGGCCGCTCTTCCATGAATAAGTCTAGGTTAGAAGAGGCTGTCCTCAACTACCTTATTGACAATGAAATCATAGCCCAACCGTCGGGAAATTCAGAGGAAATTGTTACACCAAGTAATTTGGCCTTACAAGTTGAACTCAAAAGACTCAAGGTGGAGCTGGAAACTCTCAAACAACGAGGTTTGGCTCCAGGTAGTAATACTTCAACATTCAGTGTAGACAAATGTCTCAACAGTGTTCCTAAATTTAATGAGGAAGAACCAGACAAGTTCTTCTCTCTTTTTGAGAAAATTGCCCGACTTAACAAGTGGCCTGTTTCTCAATGGTCTCAACTTATTTATAGATCTTTCACTGGTAAAGCATTAGATGTGTTTTCTGCCCTCTCTGAGGATCAATGTCGAGACTATGCCCTTGTTAAGTCCGCGGTTTTGAGCGCTTATAAACTTGTTCTTGAAGCCTACCGGCAACAGTTCCGCAACTGCCGGAAGACTGACAAACAAACATTTGTGGAGTTCTTCAGGCAGAAACAGGTCCTTTGTCGGAGGTGGATTGAAAGTGAGTCTGGCCATGTAGAACATGACAAGCTTGTTGAACTAATCCTGCTAGAGGAGGTTAGAAAGTGTATCCCAGGCGACATTCGAGCACACTTGGATCAGAGAGGTATTTGTACCCTGGCTGATGCTGGTCCAGTGGCTGACCATTATTCCTTAACTAATAGAAATGTAAATTCCAGGTCTTATGCTCCCATGTCCCAGTCCTTCACTTCCTTCAAGCGGCCCACACCAACATCTACACCGGGGTCCCTGCCTCTTGTCATACCGACCCGACCCTCAGGTTCTGCATCATCTACCCCAGGTGAGCCCATGGTCCATGGGACAGTGGATCTACTCCTACTGGTGAGACAAACTCTAGTTGCAGGTACTGTAAGAAGCCAGGACATGTCATCAGCGACTGTCTCAAGTTAAAGAAAAGAAATTCCTCTCACCAAGGATCCCCCACTCTTTTGGTCAGGGTGGCCGAGCAATCGGAGAAATTATTGGAGCCCTGTGTCACTGCCCTCAGTCAGACTGTTGCACGTGACACCCAAACAGTAACAACTATTATGGCGGCCCCACTCAGGTGTTCCTTTACTCGTGTTTAATTTACTGTGACTTCAAACAATTATCTGGTTTTTCGGAGAATTTGTAACCAGAAATGTATTTTGTTAATTTACAGTACAGCTTGTTCATGATAATATGTGATAAATACAGAAGATTTCATATTTATTCCAACAATTTTTGACACTGCAATTAATTCTATACACTGTCTGTTTACCCAGTTGATTAAAGCTGAGTTTCGTTGGTACTGAGTTTGTTGATAATTATTATGTGGAGAATTAATACTACCTTAGCCTGTTCTCCCAAGGTGGAGGAGGCGGTGATGAGAGAGAGGTAACTGAGGCGATGAGAGGGAGGTAACTGAGGCGATGAGAGGGAGGTAACTGAGGCGATGAGAGGGAGTTAACTGAGGCGATGAGAGGGAGGTAACTGAGGTGATGAGAGGGAGGTAACTGAGGCGATGAGAGAGTAGCTTGGGGCGATGGGAGGGAGGTAACTGAGGCGATGAGAGGAGTTAACTGGGGGCGCGATGGGAGGGGGGAGTGGCAGGGTGATGAGGAGGAGTAGCTGAGGCGATAGGAGGGTAACTGGGGTGCACGAGATCCTGAGACTCCTACTCCTTTGCCCTACTAGATTCCTCGCTCTCCACTGCCTCCGCCCTCTTACTCCTCCCTGCCTTCCTCTCCCTCCTTACATCCTCCTCCGCCCTCCTCCCCTCTCCCCTCCCCCCACCCCTCCTCCCCTTTCCCCTCCCTCCCCCCACCCCTTCTCCTTTCCCATCCTCCCCTTCCCCTCCTCCCCCCGCCCATCCTCCCCCACTTGCCCCTCTCCTACTTCATCCTCCCCCCACCCCTCCTCCCCCACCCTTCCTCCCCTCGCTTTCCTCCCCTCGCCCCTCCCTCCCCGCCCTTCCTCCCCCACCCTCCCTCCCCCACTCCCTCTCCTTCCCCCTCCTCCCCCGCCTCCCTCCCCCCCGCCCCTCTCCCCCCAGCCCCTCCTCCCCTCCCTCCCTCCACCCCGCCCCTCCCCGCCCTTCCTCCCCGCTCCTCCTCCCCCACCCCACCTCCCATCCCCCCCACCTCTACCGACGCTCACGAACTTATACTCACGGGGTTTTCCTCCAAAGTTCCTTCTATTCCTTCTCCTGACGTAGTGACCGTAGTTCTGGTCGGTCTCCTCCCTATCTCCACCAGTCCCGGAGTTCCACGTAGAGAACATTCCATCGGCAAATCATTGTTTACAATAATACAAACTTTTTGCTCTAACTCAATCAGTATTGTTGAGTATTTATCATTACGTGAAGTAAATCATACTATAAATTAGCTATTATCTTGTCAAGTGAGATGTTGAGCTGATAGTTATATTTTCCAAGAGTATATCATTAATGCTATATAATATACAGTTCATATAATACATTTAGTCGATAAGAAGAATAAAAGTTAGTTATCAATAGACTGTTCTGTACATCAGTGATTGTAATGGAATATAAGTATTAGATATATATTGTCGATGTAATATTCTAGACCATTGTGTATTATGAATATCACCCGTGAGTGGGCGGCCCGTAGCAGCCTTGCCAATACAGGCGGACTAGGTTCTTTTTATTTGTTATTCATGCTTCGACGGTATGCAGTCATTTCACCGTTATTGTATAAGTAGCATATTGTATAATATACTGTATATAACAACAATATCTATTTCCATGAAACGGTTCTTGCCAAATCATTTTAGCGACGAATTAGATAACTGTCTTTTGGTTACAATTATTTTCAATAAAAAAAATAAGTTTTTATTTTTAATTCAGCCTTATCAACAGTGAAAATAATAGATAGTAATATGAGAAAAAACGTGTTAATAGTATCTTGACATGTAACAGTTATATAGAGCATAAGGTAGGGGCAGTATAGACACAAAAGTAAAATTACAACTCTTAGGCAGTAGTGTTATTTGAAGAAAAATAATTTTAGTTTTCATTTACATTTAATATTATTCTTTCATCACAATTATGCATTTAGATATGTGTTCGTCGAGAGATGTATACAAGTTATAACAGTTCTCCCTGTAAAACTCTTAAGTCGCCCGTGAACATTTTCTCTGTACCAACGAAATATTGCTAGTAGGTTTGGAGTAACTATATTTGCAATTTGATGGAAAAGTAATTAAAATGCAATATTTTATGGCGAAGAGGATGAAAGTGACTTATCCAATACAGTACTTGTAATTATGAGGACATGTAATTGAAAATGAAAGTGTCTTTAGGTTATTAACTGTATACCAGATCTTCAAACGTGGGGTAGAGATTTTGTACTGTATACACCATTTTATGATTCTGTCCCGTCGTCTACCGTTTAAAATTAATACCCACTGAGCTCAGGTTGCTGCTCCCACTACAATAACATTAGTGGGAAATCGTTGATCGATTCAAGATTTAAGGTAAAGCGAAGATATGATTGTTGGCGATGGATCTGCCATGATTAAAGCTTTTGGTGTATCCTTATAGAGTTTTCACATGTTTGGGGATCAGTCAGGTGAAATTCAGTGCTCAGTTTGCTGACTCTGATGTAACTTGACGAAGATATACGTACGGAAGATGTTCTTTTTTCCCTTCCTCAAAGAATGGGTTGCTTTGCACACACCTAACAACTCTCTTAGATAAAGGATAGACTCACCCACCCTGAAATTAAAACCTCACTCCTAGCATCCACGTTCAAGAAAGCTCTTTCCTTTGTGAGCTTTTTCAGTGTTGTTATCACAGAGCTTTAAATTTAGTTCCGAAATGAGTTTTGTTGGCTGGGGTTGGTGGCGCAACCTTGTAATCCGGCGACTCGGAGGCCTGGGCCAGGGACGGCTTGAGGTGAGGATCACTGGTGCGGGACTCCCCATATTGAGTGGGTGTTCGCACTAAGCTCGGCATCAATTTGGCCACCCTTGGGTAGCTAAGGGCGTCCAGGTTGACTAAGGAGGTGTGAACCGGGCCAGAGTGGAAACCCAGCAGCCAAAAGCACCTGTGTCGAGCAGTAGTGGGATCGCGCCCGTGAGTGGGCGGCCAATAGCAGCCTTGCCAATACAGGCGGACTTGGTTCTTTTTATTTGTTAATCATGCTTCGACGGTATGCAGTCATTTCACCGTTATTGTATAAGTAGCATATTGTATAATATACTGTATATACCAACAATATCTATTTCCATGAAACTGTTTTTGCCAAATCATTTTTGCGACGAAGTAGATAACTGTCTTTTGGTTACAATTATTTTCAATAAAAAATAAGTTTTAATTTTAATTCAGCCTTATCAACAGTGAAAATAATGGATAGTAATATGGGAAAAAACGTGTAAATAGTATCTTGACATATACAGTAATATAGAGCATAAGGTTAGGGGCAGTAAAGACACGCATGTAAAATTACAACTCTTAGGTAGTAGTGTTATTTGAAGAAAAATAATTTTAGTTTTCATTTACATTTAATATTATTCTTTCATCACAATTATACATTTAGATATGTGTTCGTCGAGAGAAGTATACAAGTTGTAACAGTTCTCCCTGTAAAACTCTTAAGTCGCCCGTGAACATTTTCTCTGTACCAACGAAATATTGCTAGTAGGTTTGGAGTAACTGTATTTGCAATTTGATGGAAAAGTAATTAACATACAATATTTTATAGCGAAGAGGATGAAAGTGACTTATCCAATAAAGTACTTGTAATTATGAGGACATGTAATTGAAAGTGAAAGTGTCATTAGGTTATTAACTGTATATCAGATCTTCAAACGTGAGGTAGAGATTTATGTAGGCTACTGTATACACCAATTTATGATTCTGTCCCGTCGTCTACCATTCAAAATTAATACCCACTGAGTTCAGGTTGCTGCTACCACTACAATAACATCTGTGGGAAGTCGTTGATCGATTCAAGATTTAAGGTAAAGCGAAGATATGATTGTTGGCGATGGATTTTCCATGATTAAAGCTTTTGGTGTATCCTTATAGGGTTTTCACATGTTTGGGGATCAGTCAGGTGAAATTCAGTGCCCAGTTTGCTGACTCTGATGTAACTTGACGAAGATATACGTACGGAAGATGTTCTTTTTTCCCTTCCTCAAAGAATGGGTTGCTTTGCACACACCTAACAACCCTCTTAGGTAAAGGATAGACTCATCCACCCTGAAATTAAAACCTCACTCCTAGCATCCACGTTCAAGAAAGCTCTTTCCTTTGTGAGCTTTTTCAGTGTTGTTATCACGGAGCTTTAAATTTAATTCCGAAATGAGTTTTGTTGGCTGGGGTTGGTGGCGCAACCTTGTAATCCGGCGACTCGGAGGCCTGGGCCAGGGACGGCTTGAGGTGAGGATCACTGGTGCGGGACTTCCCATGTTGAGTGGGTGTCCGCACTAAGCTCGGCATCAATATGGCCACCCTTGGGTAGCTAAGGGCGTCCAGGTTGACTAAGGAGGTGTGAACCGGGCCAGGGGGGAAACCCAGCAGCCAAAAGCACCTGTGTCGAGCAGTAGTGGGATCGCGCCCGTGAGTGGGCGGCCCGTAGCACTCCCCAACCACCCAGCTCTAAATGGGTACCTAACTTTACATTTGGGAAAGTGAAGGCGGGAGAGTTCAGTGCCAGCCACGGTGTCTCCTTGAATACCACAGGCTTAGTTTAGAGTGTGTTGTATGCACAATGTCCCTAGAAAGCAGTCATGATTATAAGAACCAATTTCGTCTTTCACTGCTTTTGAAGGCTATTGACTTAAGGGGAGGGGGGGGGAGTGAAAGGCGTGGCCTAGTAGGGCGGACAGGTGTAACGCTTGTCATTAATTAATAAAGAGCTTGTAAGCTGGTAAGATTAATTCGTCGAGGAATACGTCTCCTTTGTGAGTCAGCTTATTCACAACTTGATAACTCGGTTAAGCGCGATGTTTCCAGAAGTTGCTAACCATGTTAACAAGTTTAGCAAAGACGGTGACTATCGTGAGTGACTTTGGCTCCTCCTCGATAACAATAGTCAACTTGTTATCTCAGCGTTCACGTAGAGCGGGGAATCATTAGTTTAGGCATAGCGGGTGTTTCGCATAGTGTATGTGTCTTAATATAGGCATAGTTTATGTGAGTATATGTTTGTTAGCATAGCATGTGTGTCTCAGTGTTGACATGCCGAGTATATATCAGTTTTGGCATAGCGTGTGTAGTGCATTCCAGAGGCAGGCGAAGATTTACATCCTCAACTGACTGGGTTTCGTGTGTATTCCAGTACAACAACGAGCATTGCCCAGCGTGCTTGTTCAGTTTACCTTCATCGCTCTTTAATAAGTGGGAACAACACAAGAGGCGGTTTTCTGTACAGTCTTACAACACCAGTGACGATCAATCCTGTGTCGTCCAGGGCAGAGTTGGATCCTGACATCAATTATACAGACATTTCACTCCACCAATTCTATTTATCTCATTCCACTCTTAGGTAAGGTGGATCAAAGGGTATAGAAACCTAGAAGGGGGAAATAACATTGGTGGAAAGCTAGAGTGGAAACCGACAGGAAAATACCTCCCCCCTCCCCACAAAAATATTTAACACACGGGTAGAAAAATCAACACACATTGTATATATCCTGACTTTACACATGTAGTATACCAAGTGAATCTATAACACCCACGGAGATTCACAACACTTCAAACTAAACTATCTTACAAAGCCTAACGTGTCCTTAATTAGATCAGGTTGGGTATAGTGATTCTATTTCATCAGGTGAGGGCTGGGAAGCCTTGTGTTCTCCCGTTAAAGGACTAGCTTGTTACCTATGCCTCTAAACCTTTTTTAAAGCACAATTATGATTAGATTAGGTTAGGTTAGGTTAGGATAGGATAGGTTAAGTTAGATTGGGTGAAGTATGGTTAATCCGTGAATTAAAACAAAATTTTTTATCTTCGTTTCGTTAATCTGACAATTTATTTTCGTGGGAGTATCAACAGCAAGAAGCACCAGGGTTGTATGCAGAGATGGGGGCCACAAGCATAATGAATTAACGAGCTTCAAACACTAAACAACCTTGAATGACAGACCACAAACGACACAATCTCTTCCCCTGATAACACTAATTGCTAAAAAAAAAAATATGCCAGATTAAACTCTTCTTATACACATGAAGAGCCAAGAGTGTTTAAAGGAAGTTAGTTTGATTTTTTATAATATCAGTAAAATCGATTCTAACATTACAAAGTTGTTTATCCGTCAAAGACTTTTTATGCATTTTATAATTTTATATTTATTCCCCGATATCCTGAGTATGTCCATTCGTGTGTTCGGTTCCGTGTATGATCATGTGTTATTGTGTTCGTGTGTCGTCCGTAGGTTCGTGTGTTCATCTTTCTAGGAAGGAAGTTTAACCCTGACAGCTTGAATAAAGGACCCTGGCAAAACTTTGTACCTGACATGACCCAACCTAACCTAAACACAATTTAAACTAAACTGAACAGGACTAAACCATGCTGCTATCTATCTAAATTTTGTCAAGCTCAAATAATCCTTGTCACCACTGTCATACACCCATCAACCCACAGTCATACACCCACCAACCCACAGTCATACACCCACCAACCCACAGTCATACACCCATCAACCCACAGTCATACACCCATCAACCCACAGTCATACACCCACCAACCCACAGTCATACACCCATCAACCCACAGTCATACATCCATCAACCCACAGTCATACACCCATCAACCCACAGTCATACACCCACCAACCCACAGTCATACACCCACCAACCCACAGTCATACACCCATCAACCCACAGTCATACACCCACCAACCCACAGTCATACAACCACCAACCCACAGTCATACACC
>NW_024724642.1:0-11955 GCF_018991925.1 Homarus americanus
AGTGATGGTGAGGGGTGAGACAATGTAGCAGGAGATGGTGAGGGGTGAGGTAATGTCGCAGAGAGTGATGGTGAGGAGTGAGGTAATGTAGCAGGTGTGATGGTGAAGGGTGAGGTAATGCAGGAGTAATGGTGAAGGGTGAGGTAATGTAGCAGGTGTGATGGTGAAGGGTGAGGTAATGTAACAGGAAGGTGAAAGGTGAGGTAATGTAGCTGGAGGATGGTGAGGGCTGAGGTAATGTAGTAGCAGTGATGGAGATGGGTGACATAATGTAGCAGGGGATGGTGAGGAGGAGGTAATGTAGCAGAGGAAGGAAGGGTGAAATAATGAGCAGGAGTGATGGTGAAGGTGAGGTAATAGCAGGAGGAGGTGAAGGGTGAAGTAATGCAGCAGCAGTGATGGTGAGGGGTGAATAATGTAGCAGGTGTGGATGGGTGAAGGGGGAGGAAACATAGCATGAGTGATGGTGAAGAGGAGGTAATGCAGTGATGAAAGGTGAGGCAATGAGGAGTGATGGTGAGAGTGAGGTAATGTAGCAGGTGTGATGGTGAGGTGAGCTAATGTAGAGGTGTGATGGTGAAGGTAGGTAAAGGTGGATGGTAAGGTGTGAGGTAATAGTGTGTGTGAAGGAGTGAGGCAACAGCAGGTGATGGGAAGAAACATTGATAGAGGTGAGGCAATGTAGCAAGTTGATGGAAGGTGAGGTAATGCAGCAGTTATGGTGAAGGTGAGTAATGTGCAGGTGTGATGATCAGAGTGAGGTAATGCAGCAGGAGGATTGTAATGTAGAGGAAAGTGAGGAGGATACAATGTAACAGAGTGATAGGTGAAGGGTGAGAAACAAAGAAGGTGTGATATGAAGGGTGAAGTAATGTGGCAGGGTGTGGTGAGGTGAGAAATGGAGTGGGAATGATGGTGGGGGTGAGGTGTGTAGGAATGATGGTGGAAAGGGTGGGAGTAATATGGAGTGATGTGGGTGGGGGTGAGGGGCAATGTGGGAGTGATGTGGTGAGGGGGGTGAGGAGGCAATGTAGAGAGTGATGGTGTGGGGTGATCTCATGGTGAAAGACAGAATTAATAGGGGAACCAGGGATGGTGTGAGGGGTGAGGTAATGTAGCATGATTGAGTGGAGGGTGAGAGACAATCGGCGGGGTGATGGGTGGGGTGGGGTGTGAAATGTGGCTGGGTGATGGTGGGGGTGAGGAGTAATGTGGGAGGTGTGATGGGTGGGGGGGTGTGCAGCAGGCTGTGGTGGGGAGTGAGTGTGTGTGGGGAGTGATGGTGGGGTGTGTGTGGGTGTGGTGTGTGTGCCAGCAGTGGTGGGTGAGGTTAAAGAACCAATGTCTCAGCAGGAGTGATGGTGAGGTGTGTCTCAGCCATGAGTGGTGAGAATAGAGCAGGGTGATGGTGAAGGGTGAGTGATGGTGAGGGTGAGGCAATACAGCAGGCGTGGATGGTGAAGGGCAAGCGCATTGTAGTTATGAGCAGATGGCAGAGGGCCGGTGCTAAAACGGTTATGGCGGGATGGGGAGGAGGCGTAATGCAGCAGCAGTGAAGAGCAGGTTATGCGAGGTGGAGGGGCAGAGGTAATGCAAACAGATGTGATGGTGAGTGAAATTGCGGGCAAGCAGGAGGAGGTGAAGGGTGAGTGTAATGCAGCAGCAGTGATAGTGAGGGGCAAGGCAATGTAGCTGCGTGATGGGTGATGATGAGTAATGCAGTTAAGGAGTGATGGGTGAGCGTGAGGCAATGTAGCAGGCTTGATGGTGAGGGGTGAGGTAATGCAGCAGGTGATGCGAAGGGTGGCGCAAATTCCAGTTATGATAGACGTAGAGTAGAGCAACGCAGCAGGTGATGACGGTACGCGAGGCAACGGTGAGGAGTGACGGCGAATGATGAGGTAATGCAGCAGCAGGCAGATGGTGAGGGGTGTGGCAGGAGTGATGGGTGAGAAGTGGGAGGTAATTTATAAAGAGTAGATGGGTGAGGGTAGAGGGAAATGTAGCAGGTGTGATGTAGCAGGGTGAGACAATGAAGTCAAAGTGATGTGTGACATTGAAAGAGTAATGTAGAGTGTATAAAAGTGAGGTAAGAATGTAACAGGTAAAATAAGGGACGGGGTGACATAATGCAGTATGTGATGGGTATGGGTGAGCATGGGTAGAGGGGTGAGTGTAATGGGCAGGAGTAGATGGGTGAGGGGGAGGTAACATAGCAAGAGTGATGGGTGAAGAGGAATGAAAGGACAGAGGGAAAAGAGTTAATGCAGCAATGAGGATGGTAAGGAGGAGATAATGTAGCAGGTGTGATGGTACAGAGGCAATGTAGCAGCTAGATGCAGAGGGTGAGTGCAATACAGCAGGGTGTGTGATGGTGAAGGTGAGTGTGTAATGTAGCAGAGCATGGGTAGAGGGAAGAGAAATGCAGGAGGATGGTGAGAGTGAGACAATGCAGTGCAGTGACAGGAGGTGAGGTAACGCAGGTGTGATGGGTGAGGGGTGAGGCAATAATGAAAGCACACTGAATGCGAGGCAATGCAGTTATGATAGATGGTGGGGGGTGAGGCACTGTAGCAGGTGTGATAGCATGGGCAGTAGGGGTGATAGTGGCGTGCGAGGCAATGCTGCAGATGATGGTGAAGGCGACGCAATGAATGACGCCGCGCAAAATGCGGCTAACGCCGCAGGAGTGATAAAGGAGGGACGAAAACCAGTAGGTGTGATGACACGAAGCCGCAAGCGCACAAAGAGGAAAGAGTAAAGTTATGTGCATGTGAGGTGAGTGTAAGATAATGAAGGCAGTGTTGTAGCATATTTGATGGGTGTAATAAGTGAGGGGAATGTAGCAGGCGCATGGTGAAGGTGAGGAATGTAGCAGCAGCATGGTGAGTGGACGATAATGCAGATGGTCAGCGGCGTAATGGCAGGTGATGGTGAAGCGACGAGGCAATGAGTGGTTAGATGGTGCGATGACCGTAATGGTGGCGTGCATGAAGCCGCGATAAACGTAAGAAGAGGTGATATATATGTGATGCATGAGATGATGTAAGAGCAAAATGCAAGTTCATGTAGGAGGGGAGGAGGCAATAGCAGCATGATTGAGAAGGTAGTGGGGACATAAGGGGTGAGGTGTAGATGGTGAGGGGTGAGGCAATGTAAATAGGTGTGATGGTGGAGGGAAATTATGCAATGTGGGCAGGGAGTGATGGGAAGGGTGAGGTAATGTAGCAGGTGCATGGTGAAGGGTGAGGTAATGTAATGAGTGATGGCAGAAGGAAGAGGCAATGTAGCAGCAGGAGTAGTGAGGGGGTGGAGGAAGAAGTGTGTGTGTGGGATGGAGAGTGCAATGTAGCAGGCATGGTGAAGGTGGCAATGTAGCAGCAGTCATGGTGAGAGTGAGGCAATGTAGCAGGAGTGATGTGGGAGAGAAGGAGGTAATTAGCAAGAGTGATGGAGAGGTGAGGAAGCAGATGGTGAGGTGAGATAATGTAGTCGGTGTGATAGTGAAGGGTAAAGTAATGTAGTAGGTGTGATATGAAGGGGAGGTAATGTAGGAGGTGTGATGGAGAAGGGTGAGGTAATGTAACAGGTGTGAGTGGTGAGATGGTACATAATGTAGTATGTGATGGTGAAGGGGTGAGGTAATGTAGCAGGAGTGATGGTGAGGGGGTGAGGTAAGAGGAGGATGGTGAGGGGTGAGGTAATAGCAAGAGTGATGGTGAAGAGGTGATAATGTAGCAGGTGTGATGGTGAGGAGTTAATGTAGCATGAAGTGATGGTAAGGAGTGAGGTAATGTAGCAGGTGATGGTGAAGGGGTGAGGCAATGTAGCAGAAGTGATGGTGAGGGTGAGGTAATGTAGCAGGTAGTGATGGTGAAGGGTGAGGTAATGTAGCAGGAGTGATGGTGAGGGTTGAGGCAATGTAGCAGGAGTGATGTGGTGAGGAGGAGATAATGGCAAGTAGTGATGGTGAGGAAGGAAAATGAAGAGGTATGCAGAGGGGTGTGAGGCAGTAACAGGGTGATACTGAAGGGTGAGGTAATGCAGTAGGAGTGATGGTGAAGGGTGAGGTACTGCAGGTGTGATAGTGAAGGGTGAGGTAATGTAGGTGTGATAGTGAAGGGTGAGGTAATGTTGCAGATGTGATGGTGAAAGGTGACGTAATGAAGCAGACGTTAAGGTAAAGGTGAAGTAATGTGAGAGATAGTGAGGATGAGGTAATTAGCAGGTGTGATGATGAAGGGTGAAGTAATGTAGCAAGAGTGATAGTGAGAGGTGAGGTAATGTAGCAGGTGTGATGGGAGGGGTGAGGTAATGTAGTAGGTGTGATAGAGAAGGGTGAGGTAATGTAGCAGGTTTGATGGAATGGTGAGTGTAGTAGGAAGTGAAGGGGAGGTAATGTAGCAGGATGGAGAGGATGAGGTAATAGCATGAGTAATGTGAGGGGTGAGGTAATGTAGCAGGTGTGATGGTGAAGATGAGGTAATGTAGCAGTGATGCAGTAAGGAGACGTAAGCAGGTGTGATGGTGAAGGGTGAGGCAATGTAGCAGGTGATGGTGAGGGGTGAGGTAATATAGCAGGTGTATGTGAAGGGTGAAGTAATGTAGCAGGAGTGATGGTGAGGAGGAAAGAATGATGGTGAGGAGGAGGCAGTAGTGATGGTGAGGAGGAGGTAATGTAAGAGTAGTGATGGTAAGGGGTGAGGTAATGGCAGGTGTGATGGTGAGGTGAGGTAATGTAACAGGTGTGATGGTGAGGAATGAGGTAATGCAGGAGGATGGTGAAGGGTGAGGTAATGTAGCAGGTGTGATGGTGAAGGGTGAGGTAATGTAGCAGGAGTGATGGTGAAGGTGTAAATGTGAAGCAGTGATAGTGAGGGGTGAGGTAATGTAGAAGGTGTGTGGATAGAGAGAGGTAATGTAGCAGGTGTTATGGTGAAGGGTGAGGTAATGTAGCAGAGATGGTATGAATGAGGTAATGTAGCAGGTGTGATGGTGAGAGGAGGTAATTGCAGGAGGATGTGAGGGGTGAGGTAATGTAGCAGGTGTGATGGTGAAGGGGTGAGTGGTGGCAGGAGTGATGGTGAAGGTGAGGTAATGTAGCAGGAGTGATTGTGAGGTGATGAGTAATGTAGCAGGAGTGATGGTGGGGTGAGAATGTAGCAGGTGTGATTGTAGGGGTGAGGTAATGTAGCAGGAGTGATGGTGAAGGGTGAGGTAATAGCAGGAGTGATGGTGAAAGGGGTGAGGCAATGTAGCAGGAGTGATGGTGGGGGTGAGGTAATATAGCAGGTGTGATGAGGTGAAGGGTGAGGTAATGTAGCAGGTGTGATGGTGAGGGGTGAGGTAATGTAGCAGGAGTGATGGTGAAGGGTGAGGTATGTAGCAGGAGTGATGGTGAGGTGGGAGTATGTAGCAGGTGTGATGGTGAGGGGTGAGTAATGTAGCAGGAGTGATGGTGAGGTGAGGTAATGTAGCAGGAGTGATGGTGAGTGAGGTAATGTAGCAGGGTGATGGTGGGGTGAGGTATGTGTAACAAGGTGTGATGGTGAGGAGTGAGGTAATGTAGCAGGTGTGATGGTGAAGGGTGAAGTAATGTAGCAGGAGTGATGGTGAGGGTGAGGCAATGAGAGGGAGTGAGGTGAGTAAATGTAGTGATGTGAGGTGAGGTAATGTAGCAGGTGTGATGGTGAGGGTGAGGTAATGTAGCAGGTGTGATGTGAAAGGGTGAGTAATGTAGCAGGTGTGATGGTGAAGGGTGAGTATGTAGCAGGAGTAATAGTGAGGGGTGAAGTTAAAGTAGCAGGTGTGATGGTGAGGGTGAGTAATGTAGGAGTGATGGTAGGGTGAGGTAAAGTAGCAGGGTGTGATGGTGAGGGGTGAGGTAATGTAGTAGGTGTGATGAGTGAAGGGTAAGGAATGTAGTAGGTGTGATAGTGAAGGGTGAGGTAATGTTGCAGGTGTGATGGTGAAGGGTGAGGTAATGTAGTAGGTGTGATGGTGAAGGGGTGAGGTAATGTAGCAGGAGTGATGGTGAGGGGTGAGAGTAATGTAGCAGGAGTGATGGTTGGGGGTGAGGTAATATAGCCAGAGTGATGAGGTGAGGTGGGGTAATGTAGTAGGTGTGATGGTGAGGGTAGGTAATGTAGCATGAGTGATGGTTTGGAGTGAGGTAATGTAGCAGGTGTGATGGTGACAGGTGAGGTAATGTAGCAGAAATGATGGTGAGGGGTGAGGTAATATAGCAGGTGTATGGTGAAGGGTGGAAATATGTAGCAGGAGTGATGGTGAGGGGTGAGGCAATGTAGCAAGAGTGATGGTGGAGTGAGTAATGTAGCAGTAGTGATATGGTGAGGGTGAGGTGCAACAGGTGTGATGGTGAGGGGTGACATATATAGCAAGTGTGATGGTGAGGAGTGAGGTAATGTAGCAAGGTGATGGTGGAGTGGGAATGTAGCAGGTGTGATGGGTGAGGTGAGGAGTAATGACTGATGGTGCAAGGAAGGTAATGTAGCAGGTGTGATGTTGAAGGTGAGGCAATGTAGCAGAAGTGATGGTGAGGGGTGAGGTAAACAGCAAGTGTGATGGTGAAGGGTGAGTAATGTAGCAGGAGTGATGGTGACAGGTAGGACAATGTTGCAGGAGTGATGGTGAAGGGTGAGCACTCCTATAGGCACCTAGTGAGGTAATGCAGCAGGAGTGATGGTGAGGGTGAGGTAAATGTGAAAGTGTAATGGTGAAGGGTGAGGTAATGTGAAAGAGAGTGATGGTGAAGAGAGGAAATGAGAAGTGTGATGGTGAGGAGAGTAATGCAAGATGGTGAAGATGAGTGCAGTAGTAGGAGTTATGGTGAAGAGGTAATGAAAGCAGGTGTGGTTGTGAGGAGGCAATGTAGCAGGTGTGGATGTGAAGGAGAGGTAATGTAGCAGAGTGATGGTGAGGGTGAGGTAATGTAGCAGAGTGATGGTGAGGGGTTAGTAATGAAGCAGGTGTGATGGTGAAGGTGAGGAAATATAGACAGGGGATGGTAAGGGGTGAGGAAATGTAGCAGGAGTGATGGTGGAGGAGTGAGGTAATGTAGCAGGTGTGATGGTGTAGGGTGAGGTATGTAGAGGGAGTGATGGTGAGGGGTGAGGAATGTAGCAGGTGTGATGGTGGTGAAGGGTGAGGTAATGCAGCAGTGATGATGGTGAAGGGTGCAAATGTAATGAGGATCAGGAGGATGAGGAACGAAAATGAGCGATGAGAGTGCAGTGATGCAGTGAGGTAATGCATGTAGAAGAAATGGGATGGTGAGGTGAGGCAATGAAGTGATGTGTTGAGGGGTGAGGTAATGTAGCAGGTGTGATGGTGAAGTAAGAGGAAGCAGAGCGGTGAGAGCAAATGTAGCAGAGTGATGGTGAGAAAGTGAGGTAACAGCAGGTGTGATGCAGGAGTGATGTAATATAGCAGGTGTGATGGTGAAGGTGAGGTAATGTAAGAAAGGAGGTGTGAGGCAATGTACTGAGAGTGATGATGAGGGGTGAGGTAAAGCAACAGGTGTGATGGTGAGGGGAGAGGCACTTGAAGAGGGGTGATGGTGAGGTGAGGTAATGAAAGGTGTGATGGTGAATAAGAGGCAATGTAGCAAGAGTGATGGTGAAGGTGAGGCAATGTAGACAGTGATGGTGAGGGTGAGGCAAATGAACAGGAGTGATGGTTAGAGTGGTAATGTAGATGGAGTGATGGTGAGGGGTGAGGCAATGTAGCAATGTGTGGTGGTGAGGTGGAAGAGGTAACACAGGAGTGATTGAAGGAGAAATGTAGTAAGTGATGGTGAGGGTGAGGTAATGTAACAGAGTGATGGTGAAGGGTAAAGTAATGTAGCAGGAGTGGATGGTGAAGGTGAGGAATGTAGCAGAATGGATGGTGAGGGGTGAGGCAATGTAAGAGAGGATGGTGAGGAGTGAGGTAATGTAGCAGGTGTGTGATGGTGAAGGGTGAGGTAATGTAGCAGGTGTGATTGTGAAGGTGAGGTAATGTAGCAGGTGATGGTGAATGGAGAAGAATGTAGCAGGTGTGATGGTGAGGGTGTGATGAATGAAATATGGTGACAGAATGGCGAGATAACGGTGTTATGATGAAGATGAAACCCAGCAGTGATGTGTGTGATGGCAATGCAGAGTGATGATGAGGAATGTATGATGCAGGTGTGAGGTAATGTAGAGGTGAGGCAATGGTGGGAGGTGAGGTAATGTAGCAGGTGATGGTGAAGGCAGGAGGATGGTATGTGAGGCAAAAGTGTGATGGGTGAAGGGTAAGGAATGTAGGAGTGATGGTGGAGGTGAGGTAATGTAGCAGAGTGATGGTGAAGAGTGAGGTAATGAGCAGGAGTGATGGTGAAGGGTGAGGCAATGTAGCAGGAGGATGGTGGAGGAGGGAGAATGTGGTAGGCGAGTGATGGTGAAGGGTGAGGTAACGATTAAGGGTGTGATGAGGTGAGGTGAGGCAATGAAAGGAGTGATGGTGAAGATGAGGAAATGCAGCGTGATGATGGTGAAGGGTGAGTTAACGCATGTAAAGTGATGGTGATGGTGAGTGCAATGAAGCAGGTGACGGAGATGGTGAAGACACGAAGGGAGTGAGTGGGATGGTGAGGAGTGAGGTAATGTGGAGGAATAATGGTGAGGGGTGAGGTAATGTAGCAGGAGTGATAGGCAGAAATGAGGTAATGTAGCAGGAGTGATGGTGAAGGGTGAGGTAATGTAGCAGGGAGATGGTGAAGGGTGAGGTAATGAAGTGTGATGGTGAAGTGTGACGTAATGTAGCAGGTGCAAGCGGTGAAGAGGAGGCAATGTAGCAGGTGTGATGGGTGAGGTAATGTAGCAGTGATGGGGAGGGGTGAGGTAATGTAGTAGAGGATGGTGGGGAGGAGGGGTAACGTAGCAGGAGTGATGGTGAAGGTGAGGTAATGAAGAGGAGTGAAGGTGAAGGGTGAAGTAATGTAGCAGCAGTGATGGTAAAGGGTGATTAATGCAGCAGGAGTGATAGTGAAAGGTGAGGAATATGAGTGATGGTGATGGGTGATAAAGCAGCAGGAGTAATGGCATGGCGAGGCAACGGTTGAAGGAGTGATGGTAAGGGGAGAGGCAACGTAGCAAGCGTGGTGATGAGTGGCAATGCAGCAGGCGATGGTGAAGGGTGAAATGCAGCAGGATGATGGTGAAGGGTGAAGCATGTAGCAGCAGTGATGGTAAGGGGTGAGGCAATGTAGCAGGAGTGATGGTGAGGAGTGAGGTAATGTAGCAGGTTTGATGGTGTAGGGTGAGGTAATGTAGCAGGAGTGATGGTGAGGGGTGAGGTAATGTAGCAGGTGTAATGGTGAAGGGTGAGGTAATGTAGCAGGAGTGATGGTGAAGGATGAGGAAATGTAGTAGCAGTGATGGTGAGGGGTGAGGTAACATGTGTGATGGTGAAGGATGAGGTAATGTAGCAGGAGTTAGCGGTGAAGGGTGAGGTAATGTAGCAGGTGTTGTGGTCAGGAGTGAGGTAATGTAGCAGGTGTGATGGTGAAGGATGAGGCAATGAAGCAGGAGTGGATGAGGGACAGGTAACGTGAAAGCAGGTGATGGCATGGGTGAGGAAATACAGCAGGAGTGATGGTATGCGGCGCAAAGGCAATGAGCGATGATGGCGGAGTGAGGCACGTGCAGGTGATGGAAGGGCGAGTAATGCAGAATGAGTGGGAGAGGGTGAGGAAATGCAGCAGGTGATGGTGAAGGCTGAGGTAATGCAGCAGAGTGATGGTGAGGGTGTCGAAATGCAGCAGGAGGATGGTGAGGAGTGAGGCAATGAAAGCAGGAGTGATGGTGATGAGTGAGGTAATGTAAGAGGAGTGATGGTGAAGGTGAGTGCAACAAAGAGAAGGGTGAGGTAATGTAGCAGAAGATGGAGAAGGTGAGGAAATGTAGAAAGGTGATGGTAAGTGGGTGAGGTAATGTAGCAGGTGTGATGGTGAGGGGGTGAGGCAATGTGAGTGATGTGGTGAGGTAATGCAGCAGGTGGATGGTGAAGGGTGAGGCAATTAGCAGGAGTCATGGTGAGGGGTGAGGCAATGTTAAGAGGAGTGATGGTGAAGAGTGAGGCAATATGTTAAGGCGTGATGGCGTGAGTGGATGTAAAAAGAAATGTATACAAATGTAGATGAGGTGAAAAGAGATAAGAGGTAATGTAAAAATGGTGAAGGGTGAGCAATGTACCAGGAGGATGGTGAGGTAAAACAGGTGTGATGTAAGAGGAATGAAGGAGGAGGACAAGGTAATGTAACAGCAGAGGTGATGGGTGAGGAATGGAACAGAGCAGGTGGGAGTGATGTACAGCAGGAGTGATGGTGAAGGGTGAGGTAATGTAGCAGTGATGTGAGGCAGGTAATGGCAGGTGTGATGGTGGAGGTGAGGGAAGCAGGTGATGGTGAAGGTGAGGTAATGTTGCAGGAGTGATGGTAAGAGTGAGGCAATGCAGCGAGTGATGGTGAAGGGTGGTAATGAAAGAGGTGTGATGGTGAAGGGTGAGGCAATGCAGTGATGATGCAGGAAGGTGAGCAAAGGAGCTGATGGTGAGGAGTGAGGCAACGTTATTAAGTGATGCAAGCAGTGATGGCAAGAGATGCAATGCAGGAGGTAATGTAAAGAGTGATGGGAGGTGAAGCAATGTATGTAATGGTGAAGGGTAAGGTAATGCAGAGTGATGAGAAATGTAGTAGCAGTGATGGTGAGGTGAGGTAATGTAACATGTGTGATGTGAAGGATGAGGTAATGAAGGTAATGTATCAGTGGTGGGTCAGAGGAGGTGTGATGGTGAAGGATGAGGTAATGTAGCAGGAGTGATGGTGAGGGGTGAGGCAATGAAAGAGGAGTGATGGTGAGGTTAGGTAATGTAGCAGGTGTGATGGTGAAGGGTGAGGAAATATAGCAGGAGGATGAAGGGGTGAGCAATGAAAGCAGGAGTGATGGTGGAGGAGGAGGGAATGCAGCAGGTGTGATGGTAAGGGTGATGTAACGGAAGAAGATGATGGTGAGGGTGAGGAAATGTATGCGTGATGGTAGCGAGGCAATGCAGAGTGATGGTGAGGGTGAGGTAAATGTAGCAGGAGTGATGCAGGTGAGGAGTGAGGCAATGCAGCAGGAGTGATGTGGTGAGGATGAGGTAATGTAGCAGGATGATGAAAGGTGAGTGTAATGTAGCAGGTGTGATGTTGAAGGGTGAGGTAATGTAGCAGAAGTGATGGTGAAGTGTGAGGAAATGTAGGAGCAGTGATGGTAAGGGGTGAGGTAATGTAGCAGGTGTGATGGTGAGGGGTGAGGCAATGTAGCAGGAGTGATGGTGAGGGGTGAGGTAATGTAGCAGGTGTGATGGTGAAGGGTGAGGCACTTAGTGAGCGCGGTGAGGGGTGAGGCAATGTAGCAGGAGGATGTTGAGGAGGAGGTAATATAACAGGTGTGATGGTCAGGAGGAGTAATGAGCAGGTGTGATGGTGAAGGGTGAGGTAATGCAGCAGGAGTAATAGGAGAGGAGTGAGGCAAATGCACTGGAGAGATGATGATGTGATGGCAATGATGCAATTCAAAGAGGGAAGAGGTAATGTAATGTAGAGTGAAGGTGAGCAGTGATGGTGAGGGGTGAGGCAATGTAAAGAAAGAGGTGAGGAGTGGAGGTAGCAATGTGTGGAGGGAGTGATGGTGATGGTGAGGTAATGTAACAGAGGATGGTGAAGGGTGAGGAAATATAGCAGGATGGTGAGGGGTGAGGCAATACTCAGTGATGTGAAGGGTGAAGTAATGTAGCAGGTGAGATGGTGAAGTAGCAGTGATTGATGGTGAGGGGTGGCTCAATGGGAGGAGTGGGACAGAGATGCAGCAGGTGTGAGGGTGAGGGGTGAGGTCGTGTGATGAGCACAATGTAACTGAACGAAATGAG
>NW_024724643.1:0-5909 GCF_018991925.1 Homarus americanus
CTCAGCTCATTAACTCAGGGTGTGGTTGTTGTGTTGGCGACAGCTTCAACACCTTAAACAAATTCACGTCTAGGTGGCCCTTGGGCCTGGCCATTCTCATTACAGGAGGGGCAACCATTATAATAATAATAAAAAAAAAAACGATCATCAACTTCAGGTACACCAATCATCCTTGTAAAAAAATCCTGATTGAATAATTTCCTCAGTAACATACAAGTGAACCAAACTTGGGTACTACACAACTACAGTATCACTCAATGACTTATTTTGCACTATATCTACTACCACTTAACATTTCTATATCAGTTCAACAACCATCACTCAACCTTGTTCCATTTTATTTAAAGTTCGTTAATCAATAAGAGGAATTATTATCACAACATAAGCATTCATTAATCAGTCTCCATTGTGAATCATTTTGCTGGGATGTGTGGGAGGATTACGCTGGATAATAACTTTAGTGTTTTGTATATCCAGAAGAATCTTAACTCCAGCTTACTCCAACTAATAACTAACCTAATCTAACACAACCTAACCTCATCTAATCTAACCTAACCTGAAAAATCTCCACGACAACTTACTCCAACTAATAACTAACCAAATATAAGCTAACATAATTACAGACAGACAGACAGACACACACACACACACACACACACACACACACACACACACACACACACACACACACACACACACACACACACACACACACACAAACACACACACACACACACACACACATAAACCATAAATATGTTATATGGAACATAAATATAACTTCCAAAATCACTCTCATATACTTCCTAACCGCGGCCTGACGAAATAGTACACCTGTAACGTTCTGTCAGGGTTCAGGTCGAGGCTCCTCCTTACTGATCATCTATACGTGTGTGTGTAAGTGTGAGATGTTTCCTAGTATGTAATAAAAAAGGCGGGGATCCGCTTTTGAATTTTGCCACATACAGCGGCTAGTTTATTGTGCACCCATATTCATCCCGTGAACGGTAGCGTAGGCAGATTATAGTTAAACAGTAGAAGTCAGAATATTATGGCACTGAATGTTAAAACCAATGTATTTCCAAAAAATTGTTTGTTTAGTTCTGTACAGTACATCGCCCTCTCCCTCAACCTGCCATTATTCAATAAATTATTTGTTCCCTCGTTCTAACAAGAGATACACGATAACATATCCTATTTGAAGATAAAAATACACTGTCCAGGAAGAGTCATAACAAACTTGGGGGTTATCTGAGAGAGAGAGAGAGAGAGAGAGAGAGAAACAATACCTTCTACAGTACAGTTATATACTATGACCACCATGACCCACGGAGATCTGTACTTCTTGGCTCCTGACCTCTGTTGACCTTGTGTATACTCACCCAGTTGACCTTTCCTGCCCTATCTCGCCCATTCCTCCTACAGTCAAGGGCTGGGGGGCCGAGGGGGGGGGGACTTAGGGGAATGGTTCTGTAAGCATAGTTGAGGTCAGGTTAGGTTAGGTTCAAATGAGTGATAGATCAGGTCCCATGGTTAGTTTATCTCTCTCTCTCTCTCTCTCTCTCTCTCTCTAACACATATATATCCCTATTCTGTAAAATCGTGTGGTTATTTATATTTACTCACTGTTGATATTCCGGGAGAGAGAAAGAGAGAGAGAGAGAGATGTAGATTGAGAGAAAGATATTATTGAGAGAGTAGACGAGGAAAATAGACTGGAGAGAGAGAGAGAGAGAGATGTAGATTGAGAGAATGATATTATTGAGAGAGTAGACGAGGGAAATAGACTGGAGAGAGCGAGAGAGAGAGAGAGAGAGAGAGAAATGTGAATTAGTGTTTACTCCCACTCATAAGTATAGTATTAGTCAACTTATATTATACAGGGTCTCCAGTCCACATTAAAATGAAAACAACTTTGTAAAACCTTATAAACTTTTGATTGAATGATAACAGATTAATATCCACACACACACATTATAGTCAGTCTCTTCGAGTTTCATTTGGTGTATGGGTATATATCGTTTGGGTATAAGGTATAAGGCATCATTCGGGAGAGGTCAGGTCAGGTCAAAGTAAAGGTAAGGTCAGGGCAGGTGATCTCAGTGGCCAGGAAACGTGAATTTTTAAGTTGGGATGAATATTTTTTTGGGGGGGGAGGGGGAGGAGGAGGGAGGGGGGAAGCGAGTATGATTTTATATGATGGTGATGAAGGAAGGAATAGAGGGAGAGATGGAGAGGAATTATGAAGGAGGGAAGGTTGAAGGAAAGATGAGAATAGGAAAAGGAAGGGAGGAAGGAGACAGGGAAAATTGAAAAACTGATAAAGATGATGGAAGGGTGAAAATAAAGAGGATGGCGAGGAAAGAACGAAGGATAGAGGGAAGGAAAGAAAGAAGGATAGAGGGAAGGAAAGAAAGAAGGATAGAGGGAAGGAAAGAAAGAAGGATAGAGGGAAGGAAAGAAATCACGAAAATTTTAAATGAAAAAATGAAGACGAAAATCAACAAAAAATTAAATAAAAGAAGAAATAATCAAGAGAGAAGAAAGAAGAGAAATTGCTGGATTGACAAACACGACAGCCACACGGACACGACGACAAGAGATTATGTTAATTTGAGAAAAACTTGGTGGTTGTGATGTGTCTGTCTGTCTGTCTGTCTGTCTGTCTGTCTGTCTGTCTGTCTGTCTGTCTATCGCTTCCTGTTGGTGTATGATGATAATAAGCTGCTTAGATCTCTCTCTCTCTCTCTCTCTCATATCTACTTCAGGAGACGTGTGTGTGTGTGTGTGTGTATGTGTGTGTGTGTGTGTGTGTGTGTGTGTTGCCGACACACGGTGTAATTGTCAGCTTGCTCGCCTCGCAAGCGAATGAACCCGGGTTCCATTTCCGGGCAGGGTGAGACCATGAGCAAGTTCCTTTGCGTCATTTACCTCTATCTACCCAACAGTAATTGGGGACCTGGATGTTAATCGATTCGCGCGTCGTGTTACGGGGTAATGGTTAGCCAGTGCAGTTGGCCACGGACTATTCCTTGACACTGGGTCACTCAGCTCATTAACTCAGGGTGTGGTTGTTGTGTTGGCGACAGCTTCAACACCTTAAACAAATTCACGCCTAGGTGGCCCTTGGGCCTGGCCATTCTCATTACAGGAGGGGCAACCATTATAATAATAAATAAAAAAAAAAAACGATCATCAACTTCAGGTACACCAATCATCCTTGTAAAAAAACCCTGATTGAATAATTTCCTCAGTAACATACAAGTGAACCAAACTTGGGTACTACGCAACTACAGTATCACTCAATGACTTATTTTACACTATATCTACTACCACTTAACGTTTCTATATCAGTTCAACAACCATCACTCAACCTTGTTCCATTTTATTTAAAGTTCGTTAATCAATAAGAGGAATTATTATCACAACACAAGCATTCATTAATCAGTCTCCATTGTGAATCATTTTGCTGGGGTGTGTAGGAGGATTACGCTGGATAATAACTTTAGTGTTTTGTATATCCAGAAGAATCTTAACTCCAGCTTACTCCAACTAATAACTAACCTAATATAACACAACCTAACCTAATCTAATCTAACCTAACCTGAAAAATCTCCACTACAACTTACTCCAACTAATAACTAACCAAACATAAGCTAACATAATTACAGACACACACACACACACACACACACACACACACACATAAACCATAAATATGTTATATGGAACATAAATATAACTTCCAAAATCACTCTCATATACTTCCTAACCGCGGCCTGACGAAATAGCACACCTGTAACGTTCTGTCAGGGCTCAGGTCGAGGCTCCTCCTTACTGATCATCTATACGTGTGCGTGTGTGTGTGTGAGATGTTTCCTAGTATGTAATAAAAAAGGCGGGGATCCGCTTTTGAATTTTGCCACATACAGCGGCTAGTTTATTGTGCACCCATATTCATCCCGTGAACGGTAGCGTAGGCAGATTATAGTTAAACAGTAGAAGTCAGAATATTATGGCACTGAATGTTAAAAACAATGTATTTCAAAAAAATTATTTGTTTAGTTCTGTACAGTACATCGCCCTCTCCCTCAACCTGCCATTATTCAATAAATTATTTGTTCCCTCGTTCTAACAAGAGATACACGATAACATATCCTATTTGAAGATAAAAATACACTGTCCAGGAAGAGTCATAACAAACTTGGGGGTTATCTGAGAGAGAGAGAGAGAGAGAGAGAGAGAAACAATACCTTCTACAGTACAGTTATATAGTATGACCACCATGACCCACGGAGATCTGTACCTCTTGGCTCCTGACCTCTGTTGACCTTGTGTATACTCACCCAGTTGACCTTTCCTGCCCTATCTCGCCCATTCCTCCTACAGTCAAGGGCTGGGGGGCTGAGGGGGGGGGGACGGAGGGAATGGTTCTGTAAGCATAGTTGAGGTTAGGTTAGGTTAGGTTCAAATGAGTGATAGGTCAGGTCCCATGGTTAGTTTATCTCTCTCTCTCTCTCTAACACATATATATCCCTATTCTGTAAAATCTTGTGGTTATTTATATTTACTCACTGTTGATATTCTGGGGGAGAGAGAGAGAGAGAGATTGAGAGAAAGATATTATTGAGAGAGTAGACGAGGGAAATAGACTGGAGAGAGAGAGAGAGAGAGAGAGAGATGTGAATTAGTGTTTACTCCCACTCATAAGTATAGTATTAGTCAACTTATATTATACAAGGTCTCCAGTCCACATTAAAATGAAAACAACTTTGTAAAACCTTATAAACTTTTGATTGAATGATAACAGATTAATATCCACACACACACATTATAGTCAGTCTCTTCGAGTATCATTTGGTGTGTGGGTATATATCGTTTGGGTATAAGGTATAAGGCATCATTCGGGAGAGGTCAGGTCAGGTCAAAGTAAAGGTAAGGTCAGGGTAGGTGATCTCAGTGGCCAGGAAACGTGAATTTTTAGGTTGGGATGAATATTTTTTTTTTGCGGGGGAAGCGAGTATGATTTTATATGATGGTGATGAAGGAAGTGAATAGAGGGAGAGATGGAGAGGAATTATGAAGGAGGGAAGGTTGAAGGAAAGATGAGAATAGGAAAAGGAAGGGAGGAAGGAGACAGGGAAAATTGAAAAACTGATAAAGATGATGGAAGGGTGAAAATAAAGAGGATGGCGAGGAAAGAAAGAAGGATAGAGGGAAGGAAAGAAATCACGAAAATTTTAAATGAAGAAATGAAGACGAAAATCAACAAAAAAATTAAATAAAAGAAGAAATAATCATGAGAGAAGAAAGAAGAGAAATTGATGGATTGACAAACACGACAGCCACACGGACACGACGACAAGAGATTATGTTAATTTGAGAAAAACTTGGTGGTTGTGATGTGTCTGTCTGTCTGTCTGTCTGTCGCTTCCTGTTGGTGTAGGATGATAATAAGCTGCTTAGATCTCTCTCTCTCTCTCTCTCATATCTACTTCAGGAGACGTGTGTGTGTGTGTGTGTGTGTGTGTGTGTGCGTGCGTTGCCGACACACGGTGTAATTGTCAGCTTGCTCGCCTCGCAAGCGAATGAACCCGGGTTCCATTTCCGGGCAGGGTGAGACCATGAGCAAGTTCCTTTGCGTCATTTACCTCTATCTACCCAACAGTAATTGGGGACCTGGATGTTAATCGATTCGCGCGTTGTGTTACGGGGTAATGGTTAGCCAGTGCAGTTGGCCACGGACTATTCCTTGACACTGGGTCACTCAGCTCATTAACTCAGGGTGTGGTTGTTGTGTTGGCGACAGCTTCAACACCTTAAACAAATTCACGCCTAGGTGGCCCTTGGGCCTGGCCATTCTCATTACAGGAGGGGCAACCATTATAATAAAAAAAAAACAAAAAAAA
>NW_024724644.1:0-23566 GCF_018991925.1 Homarus americanus
AGATAGATCGATGGTGGGACACGGACATTTAAAAAATGTATATATTTTTTTTTCATTATTCAATTTTATCTTATTTTCTTCATTTTACAATAGGGCCTAGTCCGTGGCCCACCTGAGAACCACCCCATCGCCCACCAGTGGGCCATGGCCCACCAGTTGAAGACCACTGCGGGCCTATACTTATTGTACAGGGGCCCCATACTCCGGGCCCTATGCTTATTGTACAGGGGCCCATATGGTTGTGAATATATTATATAATGAAATATTCGGTGTACACTTGAAACAAGGTTATACGCTGGCACGCTGCGCGACAAATTAGTTTCAGTGGGCCCCCAGATACCGGTGGGCCCTAGGCCAATGGCCTACTTGGCCTATTGGTAAATCCGGCCCTGCCTATGACTCTTCAGGCTTCTACGACCTTGACTAAAAAAACCTATGACCCTTCAGGCTTCTTCGCCCTTAACTCATGAGACATAAAGGCAAGCATGAACTTAGCATGCTTCCCTGTTGGGCGCTGTAAACGCTTCTGCGCTTCACCTTACACAGGATGTAGGGGGGTGTCCAATAATAATAATAAAAAAAAAAAACTTCAGAGAAGACACAATAGGTCATGGAAAACGTGAATCCGGATCATTTTTTTTTTGGGGGGGGGGATTAATTCACGCACTGTGAACATGAAGGGACTTTATTTGTTATTGTTTTAGCACTTTATCAGTTTGTTAGCCGTTTGGGCGGTTAGTCTACCCAATTTTAATAAAGGAGGAAACCGAAGTCCAGGATACCTGTGATGTATCAAGGATGGATCCAGCTGTGGTCTTGAGGGTCCGGACTCCCTTTTTACCAGAAAATTCCAATACTTTTTCACTGATGCAATATTGTACTCAGGTGTTTTGGTATACAGTAGAAAAGTAATTATTATTGATCTCAGAATATCTCCTAATATCAAGTGCACACGGCTTCAAAACGGCCTCAAAATGCCCATGATATTGGTCAGATTCACCCCCCCAAAAAAAAAAAAATAATAATCTGGGGCTTATAGCGCCCCGCAGAACCCCCCCAGCTGGGTGGGCTCGCTTCGCTCGCCATGTTCCCCCACCCACAACTTCCTGGATCCGCCCCTGTATATAGTAGGGTCGCACTAAATAACACCCTTCTTGCGTGTGTCCGGGCCAAGCAGGCTTCGAACCCTTGACATATTGGCGATAAAAACGCGCGTTATCGTTGTACCAACAGCACCCAATACCTTCAGGCTTGTCAAGTTAACATGCAAAACGAAGATAAGGAAATACTCCTATGCACAGAGGGTGGCAGTTCTATGAACAGTTTACCAGCTCAAACTGTGGAATCACTAACATTACTGAGCTTCAAATTAGCCTTAGAGGCTTAGACAATACCAAATGTATCAGAAATATTGGAGGGATCCTACACAGGCTATGTTTGAAATATAACAAAGCCTAGAAGGATTTTTATGGTCCTTGTGGTGTTGTGGTAACAATCCCTGTTCCCATGTGAAGGTCCTGAATTTCATTCCTGACTTGTGTCTTGTGTGGTATTCCTTGTATATTGGGGTCCTCGTGCATATACTGTATATAATCCATTCAAGGAACTGGCAGAATTTGCAGTTGTTTTCATTCCACCTCACTTAAATGCTGAAGAAAAGGGAATATCCAGTCAACTAGTTGTGAGGAATAAGTTAAGAAACCGAATGGAATCAAGAATGGCAAAAGCTATTCTGGGAATCGAAGTAGGCTAAATGGGAAATGTGTTGTCTAATGGTAGACCCTGCATCTTCCTGGTGTAGATTAATATAATCTTTTTCTTTTCAATTTTTAATTCTTTTTTAGCTCTTATTTTTTCTCCCCCTAGGCCCCGGTGTGGGTCGATGGCCTTTGCCAGGTGGGCTATTCTCGGGAAAAAAAAAAAACCATCACAAAAATTGTGACCCAGTCCCAGGTTGTTGATCTGACTTACAGCCTCATTTACACACAATTGTAGGGTTTCAATTGTGTCTCTTACTTTGACAACACAACATACATGCGGCATATCGTTTCTCACTCGTGATATTTTTTTTATGTTGCTTCTATGGTTAATTATTTATATAATAAATATTTGTATTAAATATTATTATTATTATTATTATTATTATTATTATTATTATTATTATTATTATTATTATTATATTTCGCCCCCAGGCCCCGATGCGGGTCGGTAGCATATGCATGAGTGGGTTAATCCCCGTAAAAAAAAAAAAAAAAGACAAGCACTATTGAGAATGATCCTGATGTTTACACACACAGAACGTTTCAAATGATGTCGTTATAATGTTATTACTGCCCTAAGGCCTCTAAGTGCATAACAAGGTTAGTAATTTCATGGGAAGTAGAGGATGAGAAAATCGATGATCCATTGGAGGTGGTGTTAGTATGCCATGGGTAATATATTTACATAGTGTAACCGCCGTCAGGGCGGTTAAAGGAAGAATGAGACTTCTGACGTTGTACGAGAACATTATAATTCGGTCAAACCTGTTGAATACAATTCATTTAGTATTTCAAATAAGTCATACATAGGCGCACCTACATAAATGTTTAATCCAATATATATTTACATAACAATCATGGCTATGTAATTAGTCTAATCTTAACATTTACAATGAGTACTCAATTTGCCATATTTCTATATTGTCACACTGATAAATGATGCAATGGACACAGTCTACCTGTGTACACAATAAGTACTAGTTAAACTTACGTGTTGAAAGTCTAGAGAGAAGCCAGGTTAGGTGTTGCCTCTAAGATATGGGTAACTATACTGAAATGCCCACCCGATAGCCTGGCCCCCAGGCTGGTCAGCTATGGCTGAGTCAGGTGATTATAATTATACATAAACAAACTCCCTTCACACACTCCAACCTCCATCTGGGCCTCTCATCTCCACCATCTCCGTACTCTACATACTGTATACGGGCAGGCACACCCAATAAACATGACATGACTTACAGCCTAACATAATGTTTGTTTATGTGTCATCCTACTCATTGCTGCTTGCGGTAACACATAGAGTATGTTTGTGATAAAGTTCTAGAGTCAATATATACCAATACTTTCCAACAGTGCAACACAGAGACGTACAAACGCTAAAAAATTAATAAATATCTGTCAAGAAGGGTCCATTGAACTTTGAAATGATCGCTATGACTTTCTATCTTCACTTCATTCGATCTGTAGTTGACTATCATGCACTGCTTTTGAAGAACAATGGTCCCCAAACTATAGCTCAAACTGAGTTGTTGTTCTATCTAAGTTATCTCGACTATCTCCCTAGCCTTCCACAAAAGACACTCTTTGGGGCATGGCTTCATAAAAGTGTTGCAGATCTCTTGAAACTGAATTTCCCAATCACTCCTGACGAAGCCTTAAATGCCAATCCTCCTTGGCTTAATATATCAGTTCCTATTAATTACACTCCTGTTAGTAGTAAGCAAATGTTAAACACCGATGCTGTGAGATGTATTACACTAGAAATTATTAACATTCACATATGGAGTATTAAATCAAGTGAATGTTATGCTTTTACCGATGGCTCTGTGCAGACAAACACAGGTAGAACAGGATGTGCAATTATAATATATAAAGAAAAGGAGACGATAGAGTTAAACAAGGAAAGGCTGAACACCTGGGCCAGCACAACACAAACTGAACTAATGGGAATCTACTTAGCTACAGACTACCTTAAAGAAAATGGAAGTAGGGTGATATTCTGTGACTCTCAAAGTGATTTAAAATCAATGAATTGATTTTAAAGCACTCTGAGAGTCACAGAATATCACCTTTCCTCCGTGTCTAAAGTTGTCTGCGATATTAAAAGAAATTTGGCAACTACCAAGGAGAACACCTCTCCTATTGAATTTGTGTGGATTCCGTCCCAAGTTGGAATTAGGTATCATGACCGTGCTGATAGACTCGCCAATGAGGCATGCAAAAAAGACCGTCACGGTTATGAGCTCTGATCTAGAAGAACTGATAAATGCAGAGAGATTTGGTAGTTGTAGCATTAGTAAATATGACAAATTTTGTGACAAGAGGTACCGGTATGGCCAGCATAAGGATAGAACCAGACAATGTGATGTAGTCGTGGTCAGAATTAGGCTAGGATACAGACACCTCTGGCAAGTCAGTGATTCTGTACCCATACGGGAACACTCAGCATGTAAACTTTGTGATAAACCTTTAAAGCATACAATTGAACACTATATTATTAAATGTGACACTGTCAAAGACTTCAGGCCATGCACTTGGCTTAATGTATCATGAACTTTGTAAATATTACATTAAATCAGGGGTTCTTGAGGACATTCCTGTTATTTATCCAAAATTTGTTAGCCCACACTGATTAGTCCTCAATTAGAATATGACTTCTAATGTATAAGAACCACTGTCTTGCGTGGCAGTGAATAGTGATATCACTCACATGACTCTGACCTATATATACTGTTAATAAGTATAATGGTTTTCTGTGTATATGAACCTCTGTCCTGCGTGGCAATGAGAAGTGATAGCACCCTCAGTGTCAAGACCTGACTCAATTACTCAGAATAGGCAAACTGTACTTCAAGCTTTGTCAAATTATTTGTTAATCGTAATATGACTTGTGTTGTGTCTCGGTAGGGTTGTCAAATTCCTTCGTCCAATTATAGTGTCATATTGTTTTACACAAACAGTGAATAGATACTTTTTTTTTTTACTGTTTGTACATCAACAACCGTCTCTAAGCATCTAACAACCCGACAACTGGTCAAGAGGATAAAGTAGTGAACATTTTCATCTTCTTGGATGGATAATTTGGTAGAAATTTAAGTTAAATAAAATTTGTCTGGTGGTAGCCGGTATAAAAACCTAAAGTGTATAGAACAGAAGAAATAGCGTGAATGGTTCCATTTCTAGCAGTTTTGGGTGACTTGTCTAGCGGGATTTTAAATTCTAGCTGGGAACATTACGAGGACTTCCCCCCCTGGGAGCGTGGGAAACTTGGTGGGAACTGTGCTACGTGTTGGATGCCGCCTTCCTGCTGTACGCGCACTCATATAAATATAGTGCGTGTGGTAGACTCCCTACACAACATTCTGGCACTTGGTGGTGGACACCTGTTATGTTACACTTATTCTCACTGGTCGGAAATCACTTCAACCTCTCTTGTTTTAAAATACAACTGCTGCTAATCTTAGTTTAACTCTACTGTACAAGCTGTTGCTTTGACAGCTACAAGTTTTTTGTCCCAAGAAATAGTAAGTGGCATTAGCACGGCAGAAAAATGGCTGAAAGGAGAGTTATAGCAGCTGTCGAAATTTTATTGGCTTTGGCGGCTGCAGTCCTGAGCATTTGTGGAAGCGGGGTTACCAGCACGGCGATAAGAGTAAAGCAACCATGTGAAACTGTGAATTTAACACAACCGTCCAATGTGACATGTAATTACCGTTTCCATGAAGTGGATTTGCTTCAGAAACTTAGAGAGAGCCGTAAAGGGATGAAGCCTACTATTAACCACTCAACTGAAGGTGGAGACAAGAAATCTAAAAAAAGCAAAAACAAAAACAAGAAATTTATTGTATACACAGTGGAGTGCCAGAATTCGACCATCCCGAATGTGCAGTGTGAACCTCTGACAGTGAGTTGGAGGAGCGTGAAGATCAACGTCAGCTGCGTGGCTAGAGAGCAGCAAAACTCAGAAACTATACGAGACCCTGGCGAGAAAGATTGAGGCCAAGCAACTGTGATCTCCCTATCTACACTGCGGTTTATCGTCGATCAGCATTTGCTTTTGTCCATCTCAGTCTTGGCATTAGGCTGGGACCTATCTGCGAGTCTCCTGAGGTAGAGAATGTTCCGAACTTCTCTTCCAGCAAACTGTGTAGCAGCCCAACGTCTTATACTCTTCAGAAATATTGTCTCGATTCTTCTATTCATTCTGCTTGTATTCATTAGCGTATTTGCTCTTCTCGTCGGTACATGGACTTGGTGGTACTAAATAAAAGAATCTCTAAATTGTGCATACGTGGGTATCCTATACTGAGCTTGTCGCTTGTTGGGGGAAGTTAATTAAGAAAAAAACACCGGTTAATTAGTAGCGCAGCTGACACTATTGTATTTTTATATGTACTTTGGATTGTGCCTTTTGGTTTTTAGTAGTAGTACTGTATGATGTTAAATCACTAGATATATAACAAATATAAATTCTCGTAACAAACAAAAACACGTCAATTTCAGTCGGTTACAGGAAATTCTAATGTACATTTTATTTCATAAATGTGAAATACTTATGTAGAATATTCTGTTAAATAAATTTATATTTGACTTTCAATTTTCATTAGCCAGCAAAATCCAAACCCAGACAAAAAATTTAATGATTAAATAGAAAATTTTTAATCAATTACTGTAGTTTTGACTCTTTCGTTTATGCTTTTGTTTGACATGTAAATAAGGCTCTCATTTGTATTTTCCTTAGCCACTTTTCATCTGACTACTATAGCCGGGCAGGTCTGTCTGTTCTTTGTTATAAACTGTTGGCAAGTACTGTACTGTACAGTACTGAACATGTAGGGGCTTTTCAATGTTCCTGTACGTTATAATTTTTATAAAAATTGGACCTATAGCACTTCACACTTGTGCTGTTAAGACATTAAGTGTCAGATCATTCCTAGAGTTCACAATTTATATTCCAAAGAAACTAGTTGACAGTTCTCTTAAAGATAGTGTAAAAGCTTGAGACTGTGAGTTGTGTGACCAGTAGTGGAGCGGAAATCAGCTATTTCCTGCACAGTACAATATAGTGTTTACATTAACTGAGTAATTCCCATTGAAATGTTAATGTTCCCTCCTGATCCTTAATACAATATAAACTGAACAGCTGTAAATTTTTGTCCCTCTTGGTAATTGAGGCATTATTGAGTGCAGGCACCAGTCTAGCAGCCCTTCTTTGTATGTTCTCTTATTCTCAAGCAATTGGAAATTTGACGTATCTTGAAAGTAAACAGAATAAAATTTAATGTGTGGTAGCATAACCTTTTTCACTTTTTTTTTTTTTTTTTACGGTATTTAGCCCACCCGGCACAGGTCAAAAGACCCACAACGGGCCTGGGGGAGGGCGAAAAAAAAAGGAACAGAAATAAATTTAAAAAAGAGAAGAAAAAGGTTATATGGTGTTAATCTACACCACGAAGATGCCGGAAAACCAGCTTTTTAAATTGGGACAGATTGTATAAGTAAGGAAACACAGAAGGAGGCAGAGCATTCCACAGTTTGGCTGTGTGAGGAAAGAAGGAGGTACTATAACGGGTTATTCTCGTGTGACCGACATCCACAGAGAAACGGTGGGCACCGCGGGCAAGACGTGTGTTACGAGCCCACAGCCTTGCCGGCGGTACACAGGATGCCAAATCCACCGAACATTGCCCGTTTAAGTACCTGTAAAAGAGAGATGACCAACTTTTCCTCACAGGTAAACCTAACCCCAGGTAAGGAAATAGAGATAGAACCGACCGACAAACTATTAGAGCCAAGACCAAGAGACATAAATAAGACATCCCCGGTTCCTTCTACTTCGACTGGGCAGAACTATAAGAAATTTGTGACAACTAAAGCTAAAAATTCACAACCTACATTCACACACTCCCAAGGCTCGTCATCAACGACGTCAGAAATAGAATCTAAACACTCAATGAATAAACCAAAGACTCTCTCCCATGACAGACACACATCAGCTCATAGTCATATCTGTCTACGGATGCCATGGAGTCCAGCAATCACACTAGGGGGGAGGACGACCAGCCGATCCCCTATAAGGATCACCTTCCCCGAAAAAAAAAAAAACTGATACACAGGTGAAGAACGTGTCTTCTAATATTAACCATAACATTCACTATATTACAGTGGAATTGTAGAGGTGCTCGGAACAAAGACGCGCAGTTTGCGCTCTTGAAGTCAATACACGTGCCAGATATCTTCCCTACAAGAGACACTCCTGGGGAGATGACCCTCTTCCCTTCAAGAACTATACGTCATAAAGAAATTGTAATGGAAGAGGCATCGTTCTGTAGATACATGAGCGACTACCTCAGACAGAGATTGTGTTCAACAGTCCTCTGTGTGCAGTAGCATGCAGGGCGAAATTTGGCACAACTTACGTATGAATTTGTTTCATATATATCCCTCCTTACAGGTCCCTAGATGTGGAGGAGCTATCCTCACAGGTCCCTAGATGTGGAGGAGCTATCCTCACAGGTCCCTAGATGTGGAGGAGCTATCCTCACAGGTCCCTAGATGTGGAGGAGCTATCCTCACAGGTCCCTAGATGTGGAGGAGCTATCCTCACAGGTCCCTAGATGTGGAGGAGCTAGATTCCCAAGTGAAGCAATTGCCCTGCAAAAGCATCATTATGGGGGATTTTAATGCTCACCACCAGACACGCGGAGATGTAGGTATACGGATAGAAGAGGGAACCAAATAGTGAACTACATCTTAAATTCAAGCCTATCACTGCTGAATGGCGGTAGTGCAACTCGATTACATGATAGATACAACACCCTATCGGCTATATATGTATCTTTAGGCAATGGGAGTTTATACTTTGACACAAGATAGGAAGTTTACGACGATCCCTTGAGTGGCGACCATTTCTCAATTTGAATTTCTTATGAAATCGGCTTCGGGGATGCCGCTCCAATGAGTCGATTTAATTTGAAGAAGGCAGATTGGAGGTCATTCACGAGTGAACTGTCCGGATGCAGACATAAACACTAAAATTAAACATATTGAGGATACAATCATCAATGCGGCAACAAAATCTATTCCGAACATTTCTACGACTCACGACAAGCTTGGAATTCCATGTTGGAAAGCAGATTGCCAACAAGCGACTCGAGAACGCAATAGAAGGTTCAGAATATTCAGCCGAGAACCAAACCAGGTTAATCACATAGAGTTTAAGATGGCGAGGGCTCGAGCTCGAAGAATCATTAAGGAAAGCAAACACAGTCAAAAGGACAAATGGACTGCATTGAACATCACAAACAGAGTCAAACATGCAATTGAAGTAGTCCACTGCACATAGGAATAACAGGAGAGAAGAGGTTGTACGTGCACGGTTGAGGATGAATGCTACTTTTTGTATGATATATATGGACACAAAGTAGTACCTTCAGCTGTATATTATTATATTACTCTTATTAATCATGTATAGTAAAGTATTGCAGAACATGTATTAATTCTATGTAATATTCCATTTATTGTGCCCCATATTATGTATATAGATTATCATATTTATACTTTATGTATTTAGCTTGTGAATGCTGGCATCTGTACAGGCCAGCGCGTAGTAATACATAGATAGATGTAGGGAGAGAAGACAGAGTCCTCGTGGCGTGACCGCGGGCTTCTGCGTCCCATTGTAAATATCTCCCGTACGAGAATAGAACCTACTTTTAAGACAACAAGTGTTTGTGTATACCCTCAGTAGTATAGAACATTCTTTGGGTATCCCTAGCAACACGCTAGACTTTTATTACTCACCTCAGCCCGTCCATCAAACAATCTTTTCCACCGCACAAACATTATCAACAAAACACCTCCTGCGACATTGACCAAACTACACCAAAGTGAGGCGACTCCAAGCCATTTGTGTAAGGGAGAAAATATCCTTAACGGTGAAGAGCCTCCTTGATGACAATGACAGTCACCGATCTGCTGCTAAGATACATTAGAGACCCGACTTATTGACAAAATGTGATTGAGAGTTGTGTTACGTAGTACATAAATTATCTAATAATGTAATTGTATGGCATATGATTCATATACACCTGAAGTTGGAGTACATATTGACAACCAGTATTTCGTAAAGAAGTAGTTTGCATGTATTAGCCCCTGTCTCATGGCAATAACAATTCTATAAATTTGGGTTAATACATTTAGTTTATATAATCCAATCACCCTACTGTAATTTTCCATAAGTTGTGAGGTGCCATGTGCTGTTCACGTGAGGGGAAATTCCTCTATCAGGTACCAGTCTTCACTGAGTTTCACGAGAATCGGACGGGTGACCTAACCCAGTCAAGGTGAGCCCCCTTCCTTTATTAACACTCACAGCTTACAGTGTTAATTACGGTGCATCTACTAATAGACTGTGGCCAATATTGTTTTACCAATAAATGGAGAAAAGACCATTTTGGGTTTGTAACTTAACCCCTCAACTTATTTATATATAAGCCAAGTTAAGGGAACTCTACGCAAAGTTTATACAGGGTATATGCATGTTGCTTTTACCTGTATTGCATATTAACTATATTTTCATTGGAAAAAAAAGTAAAATATCCCCAAATTCAAGGGACATTCACAGCAACTGCATATGGGCTTAAAATGGCCCCCAGCTGTAAAGTATAGCTTTACTCGCCTCCTCCCTGAGGAAATAGTGCCCTTTTTGCAAACTCTCAGCCCTCCCACCCCCGTCTGACAGATCCTGTGCACGACCTTGTTAATCGTGGAAGTGTCCTAGCGTGGATTGAATACTTTCTTCATCACCGCAAGGAGTGTGTGGTGATTAATGGCACGAAATCGCCATGTGTACCCATGACAAGCGGAGTACCACAAGGCAGTGTGATGGTGAGTCAGTGAATGGTGAATGCTGTTTTTAATGAGGCTGTGTGACTGGTACATAAAGTAGTGAGTGAGTGACAGGTATGTATTATGGTTAGGTGAGTGATGAATGACTGACAAATGTAACAATAAATGGAATGTGTGAGTGGTGAATGTATTGATAAGTGGAGATGATTAACTGTTAAGAAGGTAGTGGTAACCCAACCTACCAGTACTACAGTATATGTTGATCTTAAGAAAATTTACACAAATGCTATGTGCTGAGAAAGATTGTGAATAAGAAAAAAAAACACTTGTGGGAGGCAGAGTGAACCTACGAAGTGGTATAGGTGAGTGGTGGAGACAAGTGGTGAGTGGCGTAGGGAGGACACACAACCTTCCACCTCCCGCACTCCCACACAAGTGGTGACATGTTTGATGTCTAACCCTTGCGCCTTCTCTGCTAGGCCCCGCCCACTGTCCCAGAGATAGCTGGTAATTGGTGGGTCATCCTTGCAATACGTAGGCCTTTTGCCTCTTGCACAAATTGACCGCTGTGAAAACCCTACAAAAACTAGCAAGATTTCTCTGACGTCACAAAATATTATCGTTCACAGAGGCTTAACACAGGGACCATTGATGACAGGAAGTTTATGTGAGTTGACTTCTTATGGAAAGAAAGTTAAGGAAAACTATACATATTAAATATTGTACATTACACTGAACTATTGTCAGTCAATTATTATTAGATTTTTATATACTGAGTAGAGGTGAAAGAGAATGATCATCAGGATAACTAAGCCAGGAGGTGATGTTGGTAGATGTTGCACCTCCGTGGACGACCATCATGTACTGCCAGAAGCCAGGGTTATATTATGGTAGTAGTTTTTTAATTCCAAAAACTTTTTTTACGGATCTGAGGAGAAAGCAGTAACATATGAAGTTGTTGGGTGTGTGGTGGCGTCGTCCCGGGACTCACGTAGTTTAGTTTAACAAATTTATTGACAAAGCTTGGAGTACTCAGGATAGGATGGAGAAAGGAAACTCACAATGTGCTCTCTGTATACATGTTGTATTGGATGTACAATGCAGCTTGGTGCTGGGAAGGCAGCATGGTTACAAGCGTTGAGTAGAGAGAGCTGGTTGGTGAGGGTGCTCAGAGGAGGACCAGCTTGTGGGTCGCCACGCTTGCCGGCAGGAGCGAGGGTTGCCAGGCAGGAGCGGAGGAGGTGGTGTTAATTGAAGACTGGCTGTAGGAAGAAAGAGAGGTAGGTCACCACGAGGTCAGGTCTTATATAGCGGAGGTAGGCGTGGCTTAATAGTTGACCTCCATCATGTAAGGCGGCGCTGGTTGACCTAGACCACGAGGCATACACTGGGGAATTCCCGGGTCGGCTACTCAGCGACAAACAGCGTTTGTAGGGGAGGAATCCACTGCAATACTCCCCCTTCCCTCCAGGCGGTGTAGGAGACTTGTTGTCTGCAGGGTTGCATGGCACATGTGAGGCAGAACGGGCAGTACATACCACATGTTAGACATGACGGTGAGGGCGTGTATAAGCCGGCCGCTAGTGGAGACAACTTTGTCTAGATACACGAGATCTGTGGGAGGAGAGAGGGAGAAGGAGGGTTGTGGAGGCGATGAATTTTTTTGCTTCCCTCGCGGCAGGTACAGAGTCCTCAGATGCGCCTGCTGGGGTGTGTGGGTCTGGGTTAGGAGCAGGGGCTGTGTCAGGAAGAGGGTCTATGACAGCAGCAGGGTGCATGACAGCAGCAGGGTCCACGACAGCAGCAGGGTGCAGGACAGTAGCAGGGGGTACCTGAGGGAGAAAAGAGGGGTGTGTTGGTCGCACTCAGGCGCATGGGCCGCGTCTGGAGCAGGGACTGCCAGGCCGGAGCGGAGGAGGATCCGCGTCAGGAGGAGAGTCCAGGACAGTGGCAGGGGGTACTGCTGGGCCGGGGGCGGCGTCTGAGGCAGGACGGGTGTGCTGGGGTCGGTAGGACGTGGTGCTTGGGGCAGGAAGAGGAGCTGGTGTCTGCATAGAGAAGCAGTGCTGCTCTAGGGTGTCTAACCTGCGGTGTAGAGACAGTAGCTGTAGAGCTGATGAGAGCTGCCTCTGTGTGGATAAGTCAGTCTTCCATGTTGCTTGAAGACTGGGACAGTGATCAGTTTCTCCTCCATCCTGTGTGAGTGCGATTCTCCGGGGGTCACCATTGTGGGGTACGGGATGTTGATTCACACTCAGGATGGGATGGAGAAAGGAAACTTACAATGTGCTCTCTGTATACATATTGTATTAGATGTACAATGCAGCTTGGTGCTGGGAAGGCAGCATGGTTACAAGCGTTGAGTAGAGATAGCTGGTTGGTGAGGGTGCTCAGAGGATGACCAGCTTGTGGGTCGCCATGGTCGTCGGCGGGAGCGAGGACCGCCAGGCAGGAGGAGGAGGAGGAGGAGGTGTTGCTTGCTGGTTGGTGCAGGTAGAAAAGAGAGTGGTCACCACGAGGTCAGGTCTTATATAGCGGAGGTAGGCGTGGCTTAATAGTTGACCTCCATCATGTAAGGCGGCGCTGGTTGACCTAGACCACGAGGCATACACTGGGGAATTCGCGGGGTCGGCTACTCAGCGACAAACAGCGTTTGTAGGGGAGGAATCCACTACAATACTCCCCCTTCCCTCCAGGAGGTGTAGGAGACTTGTTGTCTGCAGGGTTGCATGGCACATGTGAGGCAGAACGGGCGGTACATGTCACATGTTAGACATGACGGCGAGGGCGTGTATAAGCCGGCCGCTAGTGGAGACAACTTTGTCTAGATACACGAGATCTGTGGTAGGAGAGAGGGAGAAGGAGGGTTGTGGAAGCGATGAATTTTTTTGCTTCCCTCGTGGCAGGTACAGAGTCCTCAGATGTGCCTGCTGGGGTGTGTGGGTCTGGGTTAGGAGCAGGGGCTGTGTCAGGAAGAGGGTCTATGACAGCAGCAGGGTGCATGACAGCAGCAGGGTCCACGACACCAGCAGGGTGCAGGACAGTAGCAGGGGGTACCTGAGGGAGAAAAGAGGGGTGTGTGGGTCGCACTCAGGCGCATGGGCCGCGTCTGGAGCAGGAACTGCCAGGCAGGAGCGGAGGAGGGTCCGCGTCAGGAGGAGGGTCCAGGCCAGTGGCAGGGGGTACTGCTGGGAGCAGCATGGTTACAAGCGTTGAGTAGTGAGAGAGCTGGCTGGTGAGGGTGCTCAGAGGAGGACCAGCTTGTGGATCGCCATGCTCGCCGGCGGGAGCGAGGGCCGCCAGGCAGGAGCGGAGGAGGTGGTGTTACTTGATGGTGGCTGTAAATAGAAAAAAGAGGTAGGTCACCACGAGGTCAGGTCTTATATAGCGGAGGTAGGCGTGGCTTAATAGTTGACCTCCGTCATGTAAGGCGGTGCTGGTTGACCTAGACCACGAGGCATACACTGGGGAATTCCCGGGGTGGGCTACTCAGCGATAAACAGCGTTTGTAGGGGAGTAATCCACTACACTCCCTTACCCAAATGGCTTGGAGTCGCCTCACTATGGTGTAGTTTGGTCAATGCCGCAGGAGGTGTTTTGTTGATAATGTTGTGCGGTGGAAAAGATTGTTTGATGTACGGGCTGAGGTGAGTAATAAAAGTAGCATTCATCCTCAACCGTGCATGTACAACCTCTTCTCTCTTGTTATTCCTATGTGCCGTGGACCACTTCAATTGTATGTTTGACCCTGTTTGTGATGTTCAATGCAGTCCATTTGACTTGCCATCTCCTTTTGACTGTGTTTGCTTTCCTTAATGATTCTTCGAGCTCGAGCCCTCGCCATCTTAAACTCTATGTGATTAACCTGGTTGGGTTCTCGGCTGAATATTCTGAACCTTCTATTGCGTTCTCGAGTCGCTTGTTGGCAATCTGCTTTTCAACATGGAATTCCAAGCTTGTCGTGAGTCGTAGAAATGTTCGGAATAGATTTTGTTGCCGCATTGATGATTGTATCCTCAATATATTAAATTTTAGTGTTTATGTCTGCATCCGGACAGTTCACTCGTGAATGACCTCCAATCTGCCTTCTTCAAATTAAATCGACTCATTGGAGCGGCATCCCCGAAGCCAATTTCATAAGAAATTCAAATTGGGAAATGGTCGCCACTCAAGGGATCGTCGTAAACTTCCTATCTTGTGTCAGAGTATAAACTCCCTTTGCCGAAAGATACATGTATAGCCGATAGTGTGTCGTATTTATCATGAAATCGAGTTGCACTACCGCCATTCAGCAGTGATAGGCTTGAATTTAAGATGTAGTTCACTATTTGGTTCCCTCTTCTATCCGTATACCTACATCTCCGCGTGTGTGGTGGTGAGCATTAAAATCCCCCATAATGATGCTTTTGCAGGGCAATTGCTTCACTTGGGAATCTAGCTCATCCACATCTAGGGACCTGTGAGGATAGCTCCTCCACATCTAGGGACCTGTGAGGAGGGATATATATGAAACAAATTCATACGTAAGTTGTGCCAAATTTCGCCCTGCATGCTACTGCACACAGAGGACTGTTGAACACAATCTCTGTCTGAGGTAGTCGCTCATGTATGTACAGAACGATGCCTCTTCCATTACAATTTCTTTATGACGTATAGTTCTTGAAGGGAAGAGGGTCATCTCCCAGGAGTGTCTCTTGTAGGGAAGATATCTGGCACGTGTATTGACTTCAAGAGCGCAAACTGCGCGTCTTTGTTCCGAGCACCTCTACAATTCCACTGTAATATAGTGAATGTTAGGGTTAATATTAGAGGACACGTTCTTCACCTGTGTATGATTTTTTTTTATTTCGGGGAAGGTGATCCTTATAGGGGATCGGCTGGTCGTCCTCCCCCCTAGTGTGATTGCTGGACTCCATGGCATCCGTAGACAGATATGACTATGAGCTAATGTGTATCTGTCATGGGAGAGAGTCTTTGGTTTATTCATTGAGTGTTTAGATTCTATTTCTGACGTCGTTGATGACGAGCCTTGGGAGTGTGTGAATGTAGGTTGTGAATTTTTAGCTTTAGTTTTCACAAATTTCTTATCTTATAGTTCTTCCCAGTCGAAGTAGAAGGAACCGGGGATGTCTTATTTATGTCTCTTGGTCTTGGCTCTAATAGTTTGTCGGTCGGTTCTATCTCTATTTCCTTTCCTGGGGTTAGGTTTACCTGTGAGGAAAAGTTGGTCATCTCTCTTTTACAGGTACTTAAACGGTCAATGTTCGGTGGATTTGGCATCCTGTGTACCGCCGGCAAGGCCGTGGGCTCGTAACACACGTCTTGCCCGCGGTGCCCACCGTTTCTCTGTGGATGTCGGTCACACGAGAATAACCCGTTATAGTACCTCCTTCTTTCCTCACACAGCCAAACTGTGGAATGCTCTGCCTCCTTCTGTGTTTCCTTACTTATACAATCTGTCTCACTTTAAAAAACTGGTTTTCCGGCATCTTCATGGTGTAGATTAACACCATATAACCTTTTTCTTCTCTATTTTAAATTTATTTCTGTTTTTTTTCGCCACCCCAGGCCCCTTGTGTGTCTTTTGACCTGTGCCCGGGTGGGCTAAATACCGTAAAAAAAAAAAACGTGAAAAGGGTTATGCTACCACACATTAAATGTTATTCTGTTTACTTTCAAGATACGTCAAATTTCCAATTGCTTGAGAATAAGAGAACATACAAAGAAGGGCTGCTAGACTGGTGCCTGCACTCAATAATGCCTCAATTACCAAGAGGGACAAAAATTTACAGCTGTTCAGTTTATATTGTATTAAGGATCAGGAGGGAACATTAACATTTCAATGGGAATTACTCAGTTAATGTAAACACTATATTGTACTGTGCAGGAAATAGCTGATTTCCGCTCCACTACTGGTCACACAACTCACAGTCTCAAGCTTTTACACTATCTTTAAGAGAACTGTCAACTAGTTTCTTTGGAATATAAATTGTGAACTCTAGGAATGATCTGACACTTAATGTCTTAACAGCACAAGTGTGAAGTGCTATAGGTCCAATTTTTATAAAAATTATAACGTACAGGAACATTGAAAAGCCCCTACATGTTCAGTACTGTACAGTACAGTACTTGCCAACAGTTTATAACAAAGAACAGACAGACCTGCCCGGCTATAGTAGTCAGATGAAAAGTGGCTAAGGAAAATACAAATGAAAGCCTTATTTACATGTCAAACAAAAGCATAAACGAAAGAGTCAGCGTGGAGGGGAGAGGGGGGAGCTTAAATTACAGTATCACATAATCAAAACTACAGTAATTGATTAAAAAATTTCTATTTAATTATTAAAATTTTTGTCTGGGTTTGGATTTTGCTGTCTAATGAAAATTGAAAGTCAAATATAAATTTATTTCACAGAATATTCTACATAAGCATTTCACATTTATGAAATAAAATGTACATTAGAATTTCCTGTAACCGACTGAAATTGACGTATTTTTTTTTGTTACAAGAATTTATATATGTTATATATCTAGTGATTTAAAATCATACAGTACTACTACTAAAAACAAAAGGTACAATCCAAAGTACATATAAAAATAAAATAGTGTCAGCTGCGCTACTGATTAACCGGTGTTTTTTTCTTAATTAACTTCCCCCAACAAGCGACAAGCTCAGTATAGGATACCCACGTATGCACAATTTAGAGATTCTTTTATTTAGTACCACCAAGTCCATGTAGCGACGAGACGAGCAAGTACGCTAATGAATACAAGCAGAATGAATAGAAGACTCGAGACAATATTTCTGAAGAGTATAAGACGTTTGGCTGCTACACAGTTTGCTGGAAGAGAAGTTCGGAACATTCTCTACCTCAGGAGACTCGCAGATAGGTCCCAGCCTAATGCCAAGACTGAGATGGACAAAAGCAAATGCTGATCGACGATAAACCGCAGTGTAGATAGGGAGATCACAGTTGCTTGGCCTCAATCTTTCTCGCCAGGGTCTCGTATAGTTTCTGAGTTTTGCTGCTCTCTAGCCACGCAGCTGACGTTGATCTTCACGCTCCTCCAACTCACTGTCAGAGGTTCACACTGCACATTCGGGATGGTCGAATTCTGGCACTCCACTGTGTATACAATAAATTTCTTGTTTTTGTTTTTGCTCTTTTTAGATTTCTTGTCTCCACCTTCAGTTGAGTGGTTAATAGTAGGCTTCATCCCTTTACGGCTCTCTCTAAGTTTCTGAAGCAAATCCACTTCATGGAAACGGTAATTACATGTCACATTAGACAATTGTGTTAAATTCACAGTTTCACATGGTTGCTTTACTCTTATCGCCGTGCTGGTAACCCCGCTTCCACAAATGCTCAGGACTGCAGCCGCCAAAGCCAATAAAATTTCGACAGCTGCTATAACTCTCCTTTCAGCCATTTTTCTGCCGTGCTAATGCCACTTACTATTTCTTGGGACAAAAAACTTGTAGCTGTCAAAGCAACAGCTTGTACAGTAGAGTTAAACTAAGATTAGCAGCAGTTGTATTTTAAAACAAGAGAGGTTGAAGTGATTTCCGACCAGTGAGAATAAGTGTAACATAACAGGTGTCCACCACCAAGTGCCAGAATGTTGTGTAGGGAGTCTACCACACGCACTATATTTATATGAGTGCGCGTACAGCAGGAAGGCGGCATCCAACACGTAGCACAGTTCCCACCAAGGTTCCCACGCTCCCAGGGGGGGAAGTCCTCGTAATGTTCCCAGCTAGAATTTAAAATCCCGCTAGACAAGTCACCCAAAACTGCTAGAAATGGAACCATTCACGCTATTTCTTCTGTTCTATACACTTTAGGTTTTTATACCGGCTACCACCAGACAAATTTTATTTGACTTAAATTTCTACCAAATTATCCATCCAAGAAGATGAAAATGTTCACTACTTTATCCTCTTGACCAGTTGTCGGGTTGTTAGATGCTTAGAGACGGTTGTTGATGTACAAACAGTAAAAAAAAAGTATCTATTCACTGTTTGTGTAAAACAATATGACACTATAATTGGACGAAGGAATTTGACAACCCTACCGAGACACAACACAAGTCATATTACGATTAACAAATATTTTGACAAAGCTTGGAGTACAGTTTGCCTATTCTGAGTAATTGAGTCAGGTCTTGACACTGAGGGTGCTATCACTTCTCATTGCCACGCAGGACAGAGGTTCATATACACAGAAAACCATCATACTTATTAACAGTATATATAGGTCAGAGTCATGTGAGTGATATCACTGTTCACTGCCACGCAAGACAGTGGTTCTTATACATTAGAAGTCATATTCTAATTGAGGACTAATCAGTGTGGGCTAACAAATTTTGGATAAATAACAGGAATGTCCTCAAGAACCCCTGATTTAATGTAATATTTACAAAGTTCATGATACAATAAGCCAAGTGCATGGCCCGAAATCTTTGACAGTGTCACATTTAATAATATAGTGTTCAATTGTATGCTTTAAAGGTTTATCACAAAGTTTACATGCTGAGTGTTCCTGTATGGGTACAGAATTACTGACTTGCCAGAAGTGTCTGTATCCTAGCCTAATTCTGGCCACGACTACATCACATTGTCTGGCTCTATCCATACGCTGGCCATATCGGTACCTCTTGTCACAAAATTTGCCATATTTACTAATGCTACAACTACCAGGTCTCTCTCTAATTCCCAGTTCTTCTAGATCAGAGTTCATAACCGTGACGGTCTTTTTTGCATGCCTCATTGGCGAGTCTATCAGCACGGTCATGATACCTAATTCCAACTTGGGACGGAAACCACACAAATTCAATAGGAGAGTTGTTCTCCTTGGCAGTTGCCAAATTTCTTTTAATATCGCAGACAACTTTAGACATGGAGGAAAGGTGATATTCTGTGACTCTCAGAGTGCTTTAAAATTAATTCATTGATTTTAAATCACTTTGAGAGTCACAGAATATCACCCTACTTCCATTTTCTTTAAGGTAGTCTGTAGCTAAGTAGATTCCCATTAGCTCAGTTTGTGTTGTGCTGGCCCAGGTGTTCAGCCTTTGCTTGTTTAACTCTATCTTCTCCTTTTCTTTATATATTATAATTGCACATCCTGTTCTACCTGTGTTTGTCTGCACAGAGCCATCGGTAAAAGCATAACATTCACTTGATTTAATACTCCATATGTGAATGTTAATAATTTCTAGTGTAATACATCTCACAGCATCGGTGTTTAACATTTGCTTTCTACTAACAGGAGTGTAATTAATAGGAACTGATATATTAAGCCAAGGAGGATTGGCATTTAAGGCTTCGTCAGGGGTGATTGGGAAATTCAGTTTCAAGAGATCCGCAACACTTTTAAGAAGCCATGCCCCAAAGAGTGTCTTTTGTGGAAGGCTAGGGAGATAATCGAGATAACTTAGATAGAACATCAACTCAGTTTGAGCTATAGTTTGGGGACCATTGTTCTTCAAAAGCTTGACACAAAACATGGTATTAAGTAGAGCTATCCTCTCAGATATAGAGGGGAGCCCGAGCTCTTTTCTCATGTTATAATTCTGGTTGATTTTTGGGCTTCCTAGAATGATGAGCGTGGCTTCATTTTCTACTACCTCAAGGCTGTTTAGTTGTTTAAAGGGAATAGTTTCAAGATGGAGTGCATGATAGTCAACTACAGATCGAATGAAGTGAAGATAGAAAGTCATAGCGATCATTTCAAAGTTCAATGGACCCATCTTGACAGATATTTATTAATTTTTTTACCGTTTGTACGTCTCTGTGTTGCACTGTTGGAAAGTATTGGTATATATTGACTCTAGAACTTTATCACAAACATACTCTATGTGTTACCGCAAGCAGCAATGAGTAGGATGACACATAAACAAACATTATGTTAGGCTGTAAGTCATGTCATGTTTATTGGGTGTGCCTGCCCGTATACAGTATGTAGAGTACGGAGATGGTGGAGATGAGAGGCCCAGATGGAGGTTGGAGTGTGTGAAGGGAGTTTGTTTATGTATAATTATAATCACCTGACTCAGCCATAGCTGACCAGCCTGGGGGCCAGGCTATCGGGTGGGCATTTCAGTATAGTTACCCATATCTTAGAGGCAACACCTAACCTGGCTTCTCTCTAGACTTTCAACACGTAAGTTTAACTAGTACTTATTGTGTACACAGGTAGACTGTGTCCATTGCATCATTTATCAGTGTGACAATATAGAAATATGGCAAATTGAGTACTCATTGTAAATGTTAAGATTAGACTAATTACATAGCCATGATTGTTATGTAAATATATATTGGATTAAACATTTATGTAGGTGTGCCTATGTATGACTTATTTGAAATACTAAATGAATTGTATTCAACAGGTTTGACCGAATTATAATGTTCTCGTACAACGTCAGAAGTCTCATTCTTCCTTTAACCGCCCTGACGGCGGTTACACTATGTAAATATATTACCCATGGCATACTAACACCACCTCCAATGGATCATCGATTTTCTCATCCTCTACTTCCCATGAAATTACTAACCTTGTTATGCACTTAGAGGCCTTAGGGCAGTAATAACATTATAACGACATCATTTGAAACGTTCTGTGTGTGTGAACATCAGGATCATTCTCAATAGTGCTTGTCTTTTTTTTTTTTACGGGGATTAACCCACTCATGCATATGCTACCGACCCGCATTGGGGCCTGGGGGCGAAATATAATAATAATAATAATAATAATAATAATAATAATAATAATAATAATAATAATAATAATAATAATAATAATAATAATAATAATAATAATAATAATAATAATAATAATAATAATAATAATATTTAATACAAATATATATTATATAAATAATTAACCATAGAAGCAACATAAAAAAAATATCAAGAGTGAGAAACGATATGCCGCATGTATGTTGTGTTGTCAAAGTAAGAGACATAATTGAAACCCTACAATTGTGTGTAAATGAGTCTGTAAGTCAGATCAACAACCTGGGACTGGGTCACAATTTTTGTGATGCTTTTTTTTTTTTTACCGAGAATAGCCTACCTGGCAAAGGCCATCTACCCACACCGGGGCCTAGGGGGCAAAAAATAAGAGTTAAAAAAGAATTAAAAATTGAAAAGAAAAAGATTATATTAATCTACGCCAGGAAGATGCAGGGTCTACCATTAGACAACACATTTCCCATTTAGCCTACTTCGATTCCCAGAATAGCTTTTGCCATTCTTGATTCCATTCGGTTTCTTAACTTATTCCTCACAACTAGTTGACTGGATGTTCCCTTTTCTTCAGCATTTAAGTGAGGTGGAATGAAAACAACTGCAAATTCTGCCAGTTCCTTGAATGGATTATATACAGTATATGCACGAGGACCCCAATATACAAGGAATACCACACAAGTCAGGAATGAAATTCAGGACCTTCACATGGGAACAGGGATTGTTACCACAACACCACAAGGACCATAAAAATCCTTCTAGGCTTTGTTATATTTCAAAAATAGCCTGTGTAGGATCCCTCCAATATTTCTGATACATTTGGTATTGTCTAAGCGTCTAAGGCTAATTTGAAGCTCAGTAATGTTAGTGATTCCACAGTTTGAGCTGGTAAACTGTTCATAGAACTGCCACCCTCTGTGCATAGGAGTATTTCCTTATCTTCGTTTTGCATGTTAACTTGACAAGCCTGAAGGTATTGGGTGTTGTTGGTACAACGATAACGCGCGTTTCTATCGCCAATATGTCAAGGGTTCGAAGCCTGCTTGGCCCGGACACACGCAAGAAGGGTGTTATTCAGTGCGACCCTACTATATACAAGGGCGGATCCAGGAAGTTGTGGGTGGGGAAACATGGCGAGCGTAGCGAGCCCACCCAGCTGGAGGGGTTCTGCGGGGCGCTAGAAGCCCCAGATTATTAATTTTTCTTTTGGGTGGGGGGGAATCTGACCAATATCATGGGCATTTTGAGGACATTTTGAAGCCGTGTGCACTTGATATTAGGAGATATTCTGAGATAAATAATAATTACTTTTCTACTGTATACCAAAATACCTGAGTACACTATCGCATCAGTGAAAAAGTATTGCAATTTTTTGGTAAAAAAGGGGTCCGGACCCTCAAGACCACAGCTGGATCCACCCTTGATACATCACAGGTATCCCGGACTTCGGTTTCCTCCTTTTATAAAATTGGGTAGACTAACCGCCCAAACGGCTAACAAACTGATAAAGTGCTAAAACAATAAAAAATAAAGTCCCTTCATGTTCACAGTGCGTGAATTAATCCCCCCCCCCAAAAAAAAAATGATCCGGATTCACGTTTTCCATGACCTATTGTGTCTTTTCTGAAGTTTTTTTTTTTCCTTTTTTATTGGACACCCCCCTACATCCTGTGTAAGGTGAAGCGCAGAAGCGTTTACAGCGCCCAACAGGGAAGCATGCTAAGTTCATGCTTGCCTTTATGTCTCATGAGTTGAGGGCGTAGAAGCCTGAAGGGTCATAGGTTTTTTTAGTTAGGGTCGTTGAGAGCTGAAGAGTCATAGGCAGGGCTGGATTTACCAATAGGCCAAGTAGGCCATTGGCCTAGGGTCCACCAGTATCTGGGGGCCCACTGAAACTAATTTGTCGCGCAGCGTGCCAGCGTATAACCTTGTTTCAAGTGTACACCGAATATTTCATTATATAATATATTCATAACCATATGGGCCCCTGTACAATAAGCATAGGGCCCGGAGTATGAATTCTTGTTCATTGTATAGTCCAGATGGTCTTTAACTGGTGGCTATGGCCCAATTGGGCGATGGGGTTGTTTCAGGTGGGCCACGGAATAGGCCCTATAGCAAAATAAGAAAATAAGATCAAATTGAATAATGAAAAAAAGGCATACATTTTTTGAAAATGTCCGTGTCCCACCATCGATCTATCTAA
>NW_024724645.1:0-18630 GCF_018991925.1 Homarus americanus
CTCGTGTAAACAAAGTGAAAAACACTGACTGAGGGCAGGGTGATGGGGGGGGGGTGAGGACGTGTTGGACCCGGTAACACCTCCCCGGGCGTGTTGGTCTTGTGATTAATTTACGAGTCTACCCTGAGCCTGAAGGTTGTAAGTGTGGTCCTCTGTTGACACGTGTCACTTCATTCCTGCACTCTGCTACACGAGTTCTTCTTTTGTGTGTTAGAATGTGATGCCAGGCTTGGATTTATGTCATGGCTGTGAGGTATGGTTTTGTCATTAATGTTATCGTAAGGCTTGTTGTAAACGTCATGTCAGGTTTCTATTACTTATATTAATTTGAAGTCAGTCAAGTCAATGCAATCTCAGACTTTTCGACAGTCGTATTCTCGTTTAGCAAATTAATGGGATCAGTTTTACAGTTGTTTAAACCCCTTGAGAACGTTGGCTTAATCCTTAATCCTCTGAATACAATGGCTTACTCCCTTGATCACGTTGTTATAACCCTTTCTATATGATGACCTGTTCCTGAGTACAGTGAATTAACCACCTAAGTACAGTGTCTACGTACCCACAAGAATAGGTCATCTCATTCAAAGGGTTAAGTCATCGTACTCAAGCGGTTAAGGTACCTTACTCGGTTGAGTTACTGTACTCAGAGGCTGGTATTGTACTCGACTGGTGATATACCTAACCCACTGGTCTATTTCAAGGGGTAAATATATCTTGTTCATTGTGTTAAATAATCGTACTCTATAGGGGGGGTCTGGATTAATTCATTGTACTCAGGGGGGTTGGCATCGTACTCAGAGGGTTAAGTTAGGAAACAATAATGCCAAGTCCCCACGTCATTGATTCTTCACGCTACCCGGTGTGGAAAATACAATTACTGTACCATGGTCAACCTTTACGCTTTGTCTCCACGTGTAAAGATATTTTTCCACTTGTTGTCTTCGTCTCTGTACTAAGACTTAATTCTGTTTGCTCGTTATAGTCATGGATTTTTGTGACCTCGGCTCTGAAGTCTTGAGGGAAATTCTTCTCAATCGTGATGTAATAAGTTGTGGTTCCCCGGAGAGATACAAAGTCTGGCAGGATTGATAAAGGCAGCTTGAAAATCCTTGGAGTGGAGAGCCTTGATTGCCAACCCTAAGGCATGATTGATTGATTGAATACGTTTTGAGTTTGTGACTCAGAGCTTCGTATATTTCTTCAAATTTATTTTTTCACAAATGCAAATGAGATGAACTCCTCCTCGTGGTCACAGGTGTAAAATTAAGATGATCGTGAGATATTACTGTTCACAGGGATGAGTCCTCGGAAAGATCTATATTATCTCAGGATATAATACTCGTTGAATCCACTAATTTAAGGCTTATCATAGACCTTCAAATTATATTTCTTCTCTGATAACTAAGTTGTCTGGATTCTTGTGGTCGTAGGGAAGAATTGCCAATAAAAAAATTCTTTATAAAAATTTTGATCTCAGATCCCATCATTTCAAGGGATTATAATTTAGCTTCAAATTGAGACTCGTTCTCTGCCAACCAGATGGTGGTCGCAAGTGTCGTGGCCGCTGGACGACGACGGATTCTGTGGGAGAGGTTTCTTTTTTGCATATATGATACTGGAACCCTACAGTACACTAAAAGGCTCCGAATTTAGTTTCGGATTGTAGATGAAGATTTTTACATGTAAGTGGTCTGTTCCGGTTATGAAATTTGTCAAATAGTTATGTAACAATGTCTCAACGGATATGTGAAAAGGTGTATTAAGTAAAGACACTAGTATTTGAGTTAAGTGAGTCACCAGATCACAATAGAAGTTGGTTGATAAAGTGGTGTGAGATAAATTAAGTGAGGCTTGTGTTGAAATTGATGACAAATTTGTATTATGTGAAGGTTATATTAGCTAAATAAAAGGTGGAGTTTTCATATGCTAATTACTCAAGTATACTCAAGTTTGGATGTAGGGAATAATATGTATGTACAGGTATGTATTAATTGCGAGACTTAACAAACACCAAGGTAAATTATTGGTTGCAGACAGTGACGGTTATGTCGCTCACTCACTCACACACACACACACACACGCACGCACACGCACACACACACACACACACACACACACACACACACACACTATTCCAACCTTATGAATCCTAACAGTACCTCCAGTTTTTCACCTCCAGATTACAGAACAAAAACTCTGCCTAACTAAAGCTTCATTATCATCATCAGCACACACACAGCGTCACCACACCTTGCAATATCACAACACAAGGCGAATGCAGAAAAAAACAATGGTAAATATACCCTCTTTTCTTATTATTCTCATCTTGACGATTAAATCTCTATCATTAAGTCCAGAGTCTAGCAATGTTCCATGTTGTTGCCCGCACCTGCTGTAGAGTGAGTCATTGTTAGTATGGGAAGGACCGTGTCTCGGGTCTTGTGTCTGTTGTGTGTGTTTTTTTTTTCAGTACTGAAATCAGATGCTGGGATGACGGTAACCCCTCATGTCCGGTTACTCCATTAAGGTACTTTAGTTGATTAGTGTTTCACCTGGAGACCTTTACCTATTAGGGTTGTATGGATGACTTGATGTTTGACGTGACATAACAGGATTTCAGTATTAAATTTAGACAAGAGAAAAGGTTATTTCCAGTTTATCATGTTGGTATGCAAATAAGTCTAAAAGGTTAAATGAATCACTTGCAGATTAGCAACCCACCATATTTTACCTGATGATTAAACACCTTAACGTTATCTAGGGGAGAAGTGTATCTTTCATCCCATCCCGACTCTGGTGTGGAGGTGAGTTGGGGGAGAGGGGAGAAGAGGAGGGGGCAGAGAGAGTGTCAGATGGGGGGGGTGTCAGAGTTAAGTTGGACCGTTTGGTGGTCTGCCAAGGGACTATCATGTGAGTGGTCAGGTGGAATTTAATTTTGGATGTCGTGTAGGTTGGTGTCGGGGGTAGGAGACAGGTGAACTTTCATATGAGAAGTCAAGGTGGTTAGATAGGCTGCCATGTAGGGTCGGAGGGGGAGGTGTGACTGTTCTCAGTCTCATAGTGTGCTGCTTTCACTACAGAACCATGGCTAACGTGTAGGGTCGGAGGGGGAGGTGTGACTGTACTCAGTCTCATAGTGTGCTGCTTTCACTAAAGAACCATGGCTAACGTGTAGGGTTGGAGGGGGAGGAGTGACTGTTCTCAGTCTCATAGTGTGCTGCTTTCACTACAGAACCATGGCTAACGTGTAGGGTCGGAGGGGGAGGTGTGACTGTTCTCAGTCTCATAGTGTGCTGCTTTCACTACAGAACCATGGCTAACGTGTTGGGTCGGAGGGGGAGGTGTGACTGTTCTCAGTCTCATAGAGTGCTGCTTTCACTACAGAACCATGGCTAACGTGTAGGGTTGGAGGGGGAGGTGTGACTGTTCTCAGTCTCAGTGTGCTGCTTTCACTACAGAACCATGGCTAACGTAACACCGTCGCTTGAAGGATAAGGTTCGCGATCTTGCCCAGGTCGTGTTCTTAGCTGTCTGAGTTTTATCATCTCCTTTGTTTTGTATATAGTTGATACCTGATACGAAATTGATTCATGAAGATTTACGCCATCACATATGAGAGTAAATCGTCAAAACGTGATTTTTTTCTTAACAGACATAATTGCTGGTGCACACAGTTAGGGACATCACGTGTATATCTGCCGTTCATAACAAGGATGTTCACTAAAGTTCAGTGTTATAGCGTGAACAGTATTTTGAATGATCTAAGTACAATTTTCTTAAGTGTACAGACACGAGTATATTTCAGAGTAATTTTTCTCGCTCGTTCTAAACTCCGTCCCTATTATCACCCGGTCCTTCTACCACAAATCCTACGTCACACATTTTATTATACATCATCCCATGTCATTTCCAAGTTTATTCTCATGGTCACTCGGTCATCACTTTTTTTTTCCATTTCATATCTTTCACACTACCTTTTATTGCTCCCTCAGGGTAACTTAATTATCTCCACTCTACTTCCCCAGTGCTGCCTCCGTTCCACCTTCCCGTTGATGCCTCCTTTCCACCTCCCCACTGGTGCCTCCACTCCACCTCCCCACTGGTGCCTCCACTCCACCTCCCCACTGGTGCCTCCACTCCACCTCCCCACTGGTGCCTTCACTCCACCTCCCCACTGGTGCCTCCACTCCACCTTCCCACTGGTGCCTCCACTCCACCTCCCCACTGGTGCCTCCTCCACCTCCTGGTGGTGCCCACCCACCTCCCCACTGGTGCCCCCACTCCACCTCCCTCCTCCTCCCACCTCCCCACTGGTGCCTCCTCTCCACCTCCCCTGGTGCCTTCCTCCACCTCCCCCCACTGGTGCCTCCCTCCACCTCCCCACTGGTGCCTCCACTCCCACCCTCCCCACTGGTGCCTCCCCTCCCACCTCCCCACTGGTGCCCCACTCCACCTCCCCACTGGTGCCTCCCACCACCTCCCACTGGTGCCTCCACTCCACCTCCCACCTCCCCCACTGGTGCCTCCCTCCCACCTCCCCACTGGTGCCTCCTCCCACCTCCCCCACTGGTGCCTCCTCCACCTCCCACTGGTGCCCCCCACTCCACCTCCCCACTGGTGCCTCCACTCCACCTCCCCACTGGTGCCTCCCACTCCACCTCCCCCACTGGTGCCTCCCTCCACCTCCCCAGTGCCTCCTTTCCCTCCCCCCACTGAATTCCTCCCCCACCTCCCCAGTGCTGCCTCTTTCCACCTCCCCACTGGTGCCTCCTCCACCTCCCCACTGGTGCCTCCCTCCACCTCCCCACTGGTGCCTCCACTCCACCTCCCCTGGTACCTGGTGCCTCCACTCCACCTCCCCACTGGTGCCTCCACTCCACCTCCCCACTGGTGCCTCCCTCCACCACCTCCCACTGTGCCTCCACTCCACCTCCCACTGGTGCCTCCTCCACCTCCCCACTGGTGCCTCCACTCCACCTCCCCACTGGTGCCTCCTCCACCTCCCCACTGGTGCCTCCACTCCACCTCCCCACTGGTGCCTCCACTCTACCTCCCCACTGGTGCCTCCACTCCACCTCCCCACTGGTGCCTCCACTCCACCTCCCCACTGGTGCCTCCACTCCACCTCCCCACTGGTGCCTCCACTCCACCTCCATGCTTCTCTCCCCTGGCACTCTTACCTTCTAGTATTCGTGCTCGACGCTCCCTATTACTCTTCTTCTACAACTCCTCTTGTCTCTCTCAGGTTCCCTCCCTCCCTCCCTTCCTCCTTCCCACCCCTCCCCTCCCCTACCCTCCCACGCATTTCAGCATCTACCCTCCCTTCCCTCCATCTACTCCTTCTATAAACCCCTGTAGTGCCTTCACCCCGTCCCTCCTTCCATTCACTCCCTGTTTTATCACCCCCTTATGCTTTCCTTTGCTCCTTACATCGTCTCTCTCTCTACCTCTTGACATTTACTCTACTCTTACAACCCTCCCCTCTTTCCTCCTTCCTTCCTTCCTTCCTCCCATTCTTCCTCCCTTCCTTCCCTTCTTCCTCCTTTCCTCCTCTTTTTCCTCCTTCCTTCCTTCCTTCCTTCCTTCCTCTTGCATCTCCTCTCTCTCTCTCTATCCCCCCATCTCTCCTTACCCCCCTTTCTTACACCCCCTGCACCTCCCTACACCCGTCACGGCTACACACCCCTGCCACACCAATACACCTGCTGGTCGGCAAGTGTCAACACTCCCACACCCTTTACAGTAAACACACACACACACCATCGCCACATACCTAAACGTTCTCACTGTATATTTTAATTTATATTTTCCTTTATAGGATTGAAAATTTGCATTAAAATATCTTGAGTAAATAAACTTTTGTCTGTCTGTTTGTCGTAGTTTACCGGGAGGGACAAAATCAGTAGATGATTTTGTCTGAAAGTATTCGTGAACTTTGGCAATTAATTCATGAAAATATGTTCATTATCTCTTCCTCCCTCTCTTGTTTTGTTCAGCTGACTCTCTCTCTTGTTGCTTTAATTCACGGCTGTAACTAAACCAACAGGCTTGTATATGGCGTACATATATACAGAGATATATCTTTATTACTGAGGCGTGTCAGTACACACGTATATTTTTATCTAAACACACACACATCTTTATAGGAGGAGCGTGTAAACAGTAAGATATAGTGGTCCCTCCCAGGTTAACGTTGTCTACTTCTAATACTCCTCACTGGAGCTGTTGTAGAGACAAGCTATCATCATAAAGTATCGCTGGCACAGTTTGGAGGCTTAATAAAATATTTTTTTTCCCGTTTATGTTTTATGATCTAGAATCTGTGTGTGTGTGTGTGTGTTTAGTTATCGTAATATTGTTTTTGTTGTGTACTGTGGACGAACGCACAAGCGAACATAAATTTAGCTTTATATTCTACGTAGATTTCATTTATCCTGAAGAGCGAGGGTCAGAGACAACCTCCCTTGGGTGTCATTGTATTGGTTGAAGCTTTGTTTCTAACTCTATACCCATTACCCAGTGCTTGTCCCATTGTCTCTCAGCATCGACTGTTGGGTAAAGAACGGTGTCCATAACTTGTTAAATCTCGACATGTTTGATCCTCGTTAATATTAAAGGTTAAATACAATGCTATTTTGTTTTCATAAGTAGTATAAGTATAGATTTTTTATCGTCCGTCATAACTCTCAGCTTGTACGAGTATACGTTTGACACTGTGACTTGCTGGAACATGCTCGTCAACCTTTAATCAGTTCTGTAATATCTCATTTGATGTTTAGTACCGTTTCGATAGGTATGCAGCGACTGAGTTTGTTACAGTACTCGTCACCTGTAGTAAGGATCATTGGTTTGATCCTAGAGCACTCTCAGTCCACCCGGTAGCAAATGGGTACCTAAATCTACAGTTGGAGAAGTGAAGGTTATTGAGTACAGTGCCGGTCATCCTGCCTCCTAATGGGTAGTTAAAGCCCATGAGACCTCTTTCACTTTTATAGTTTCGATCAGGCGCGTATAGAAAGTTTTGGGTGCTGGCTGTTGGTGTCTGTACTGCACGCTGTAAACATTGACCATCCAGCAACACAGAACAGGGCATTATGTTACTGAGGTCCATGACTATATATATTTCCTGAAGTTACTGTGTATTTATCTTGCGTCTGTATTACATAAAAGAAAAAATATCTGTACAAGGCCAGGGATTTGTCTAGCTTTAATATAGTGTATGCTGTTGAATACAAGGTGAAAAATTAATAATGATAATGATAATAATAATAATATAATAATAATACTAATATAATAATCATATATAAATGATTGTGAAAGTTACATTTATTGTTAGTATCGTTATTACCTCAGAAAATGTAAATTATTAAAAAAAATATATTGATGTCGTCTCTGATAACCAACACGTCTGTAAGTAACTCTGAGTTATAAAGCCTAGAGGAGTTATGCGGTGTGGCCATTAAATGTTTTTTTGTTTTCGTTTTATTACTATTGGATATATCAGCTGAAGACCTGAGTTTGGACAAGGGGTTCGAGCCTGTATTGTGGACTGAAGTGTGAATATACTACACATTACACGTTATCAACATCATCTACCCCTGTCAGGTGTTGCTGCCAGCACAGGGGGCAGGGGGTAATGTAAGATTGTTTACAATGAGGCAGACACACCTGGCAGTGAGGTGGTGAAAAAAGACACTTTAGTGTAAACTGAGTGATACTGAGAGTAAACATTTGCTTTGTCTTAAAGCTCTCACTACGTGAACTTTGGCGTAACTTTATATCGCTACCAAAAATGTCACAGCTTGACACATTAGCTTGATCTAGGTGATGTTCAGTGTCATATCCAATGTGTCACGAGGCATTGACAGTGAAACAGTTGTTAGTTTGATAGTTTGTTATAAGCTTAGTGAGGTTATCCGTGAAGGTCAGTGAGCACACAGGGACCTTGAATCATGCCCAGAACTCGGTGCCTCCTAGCCAAGTCTTCACACTATTTGTAGACGAGGTCATCCTACAAGTGGTAAGTTACAGTGTTGCATTAGCTATGTGGTGTTGACAATGCTTATAATTTATAGGGTTTTCCCGTAATACTGGCGCCATTGTTTACACTACAAAATAATTTCTAGTGGTTGATATGTTTTTCACAAATATTTGAAATTTTATTTTTCTGTTTGTATTTCGATAAAATCTGTTGTATAATTCAAGTTGGTTCCAAAATAAGATGTTGCCATTTCAGAGTGAGTACGGATATTATTTATATATGTAGAATAATTCGTAATGACGAAAATGCACACTGATAATAAACTTGGTTTTCTCTATGAAATAATATTACTTATTAGCTAAGCATTTGGACATTTACAATTGATTTTTATGCACAAAAATGTCCCTCTTCATAAGAAAACTACTTACATTTGTTTTCATTGTATGTTCTTTCGGAAAATAAACTCATGACGGAAATTAAATTTGAAAAATATAAAGAACAAATGCTCCTGTAGTCGCCGGTGTGCTTCTCTGCCTGGCAGTTGTATAATTGTTGCTCATTTGTACATTATTTTTTGTTATTTTTATAATCTAGAAAACAGACATTAAGATGCCATTATAAGCAAGTTAATAATGGGGAGAACAAGTGTGAACCTTCATGTAAAATATTATTTTAAAGAATTAGCAGCCAGAAAATTCGCAGTGAATTAAAGGATAAAAAGACAAAAACTTGCAGCTTATGATAAATTCACTATTACTCTGATATATGATTGATAATTTAAAAAACAGGGTTAGAAGCCAATAGAAAATAACGTGTTCCTCCTCGTTTTATTATTTATTAAACAATAATTTCATATCATCTTCAGAACTGGCTGGTATTGAAACACACTGTAACAGATTATGAAGACAGGTACAGTACAGTACACAGTAAAGAAGAAACTGACGTTATGCTGTGCCTCGTTCACCGTTAACAGTCTTGTAGGAATAATTGATGTACTCTATATGGTGGGAGTAAACGACTCCTGCGCTGTAAGCATGAAAATCAGATTTTCCTTGGAGGCGCTGCTTGGTATGCAAGATCACGCAAGCTGTGTACTGACAGATAAGGGTGGAGGTGGTCGTAGTGTTGAGTGAGGGCGGGTGTTGTAGGTCAGACGTTGTGCGTTTTGTTACGCTCACACGCAACTTCCAAGCAGTTCCAGACGTCACATATATAGTTTCTCTGTCTAGTAGTAGTTGACTCAGCTGACCGGAGTACTTATAAGGTACACATCAAGGCAGTAACTCCTGGCAACTAATAGTTTTTGTAAATGAGGACAGTAACGTACTGTACATTGAGTGAATCGTTTCGGACACTGGCCAGGACTAGATCAATGTTTTGTTGACAGAAATCAGCTGATGGACCGAGATAAATGTTTACTGAGTTGTGCGTGTGGATATAAAACGGCTCCGCTATCCTGGTGAATATTGACACACTGATGATGTACGATCCATACATAATGTATAAAGACGACCCATTACATGAATACAGATGGATAGTGACTGTGATGCACACGTAGTTACTTTCTCTCATGTCTTTCTCTCTCACTTTCACATTGACACACAAATACACACACAAGGCGTTAATCATCTATAGTACTCAAGATTTGGTGTCAGGAATTCATTTACTTCATAATTAGACATGACATACAGACTCGTTGTGGTGTTTACTAAGAGTATTTGTCTGTTGGTATTCATGTGTCATCATCGTGGGAAGATTTAATGCCATATAGTTCAAGATTTACGTGGCTACCTAAGGTCACACGTGAAGCAGTCAATGGTCGGCAAAAAACCTCAAGCATATATTATATTAATGAAAATAAACCACTGAGTTTGTTTTCGTTTCGTTGGTGAATGTTTGGTGTAGCCTTTATTGTGTTAAGAGCTTGCGATGCCTGAGAGTCACTGTACTGGGTGACAGGAGTGTCTCAGTGTTTATGTTGCCTACTTAGTGTATATATATACTGTATATTTTATGTCTTTGTGGCTTGTCTCGCCTCCAATAGGTGTTTACCAGGTGGACTAACCTTGGATGTAATGGCCTTTACGCCTTTACGTTAGTGTATTCAGAATGTCTTGAGCTAGTAAGGAATGCCATGAGAGTGTATGTATTACTCTGAGTGTAAGTTTATGCCTGAGAATATGTTTGCATTGTCTTAAGTGTTCAATGACTGCATTAAGTAAGTCCGCAGTTATCCTGAGTCCTTGTGTTTATTCTTATATTTATTGTCTTAGTCCATGCATCTATCAAGAGTATATGTCCTGCCTTGATAAGAAGTGTTTATATAAAAAGTATTAAGTATGTGTGTGTGCGCGCGTTTTTGTATGTCGAGTTTCAAGTTTGTGTTCCAGTCAAGTGTATAATGTATACAGTCTCATGAGTATATTGCTATTGGTGTCTTCAGAACATTTAGAACTAGTGTTCAATCTTTGGGGTGTTGTCTTAGCGTTTAAATACCTGTAATGTTAGCACGAGCGACGACTCATATTTCCAGGTGAGAATTAGCATACTTAAGGAACCAAAACCCTGAACTATAAAACTGGGAACTTCAAAAGGTCATAAGTTGGTTCAAGATCACCTTCCACACCTCTCTAGTACTCTTATACGTGTCGTCTGATTATTTCTAAGATGACTAATGAAAAAGTAAATTTATAAGCAGATAATTTCATAAAAAAATCAGGTGTCGGGTCACGCTTGGGAGTAAATCAGGGGATGAGTAGCACAGAATGACCCATAACATGTAATGGTAATGCAGTAAAGTGTTTGCGTCTATACAACCTCAATAGATGTGTCAGGAAGCTCACTTACACTGTCGACAGATACTAATATATATACAGAGAATATCATTTAACCATCAAGGGATCAGGCAGAAGTGTTCATATCATTAAGAGTCAAATTAAGGCCTCAAGTGAAAGGCAAATTAATAATTGATCTCGAGTGATATGAATAATAAATTAGGCTGTGGGTGTAAACTGTAACAGTATCTCTGAATGAATGAATAAAAGCTAGTGACAGGGGGGAAAGAGGTTCAGGGGAAGGATAAAGGGAGGATAGAAGTGAATTTTAGAAGGAGAGAACAGGTGCAGTGGCTAAACACCGCTTGCGTGAGGGGGGGTAGGCAATGTGCCCGGTAGGTGTAACAATCATAGTCAGGACGAGGTGTATCTCTCCACCGCCGCAGCACATTTATATCTCCTAATTCTTGCCAACAGGTTCGCTCTTCAGTAATAGTAATTCTTCACAACTTTATGGGGTGATATTTTTTTTTCGTTATTTGACACTATAAAAAAATACGACTCAAGAATCAAATCAAATAAACCATGAATGTAGATAAAAGGAATTACTTTTGTTTAAATAAAAAAGGATAATATAAAATGAATGCGTGATATATATCCAGTGTTTTGAAGATTTTTTTTTTTTTTGTAGACAGGTGGGAAGATATTTTCTCTAACTCTTCATCGAATGATTTTTTCGACAGGACTGCCTGCATTGAAGTAGGGAAAATAAAAGTCAACAAATATAAGCCAGAGGTATTCATGGGTTAAGTGTGTGGCGGAGGGTGTTTACCGCCTCCTCCACGACTCAAATCAGGTTATACTTACTTGAGAAATCTTTAATCATTAACCATTACCTAAACTGCACTAATCACTTCATTAATATAACAGTTAACACTTAATACTAGTGAAGCGCTGACTCTGGTGGTCTTGTTCAGTGTGTTGTTGATATAAAGCATCTCCCATTAGCTTCTTTCATCATGGATAATAAATAAAATTACAAGCCCCATTATCTTACAGGCTTCCACTCACTACACAACATCACTGAGCCTAACATTTCCGATTAAGGCATTATTCCAAGGCACCACTTTTAGCAATGTATAGTACAGATTTTTTTCACCCAAGTACTGCGATATTCACTTAACTACACTCTCCACTTGCTGCTCCACCACTGCCGGGAAATAATATTTCATTATCACTAAAACAGGTGGCAAAAAATATAATGGGAACAAATAAAAAAGAGACGCGACCTTCGTGGGTTCTTGTGATCGGCTTCCCATCGCCCTTGCGAGGTATGGGATCCCTACAAGATGGCGGCCGCTCACTCGAGCGCCGACAAAGGCTGTTTCGGTTATTAAATTTTCTCTCACAATCGCCACATTACAGAAACTTCATTTTTCAATTCACTACACCCTGGGTACGGGCTATTCACGTAACTGGTGTGTACTATCATCTACAGTAGGCGAGAGACAGATCTGGAAAACCAAGTTTCACATTCCGCTATTCGCTTCTCGTAATTCAATCGTCTTGAATATGGAGACAGCATAACACATTACAATTTACACTATTTTCTTTATACTATCTTTATTTTTTTTTTTTACAATTAACTTTGGAGTTTATAAACGTACAGCTCGCTGAAGTTTCCCCACACTGAACTTTTATAAAGAAACTTCGGATTACCACTTGTTTTCTTGAACAATTGCAACTTATTAAAGCTGTCGTGTTGATTTTACCAATATATCACGATTTATCTTTTAATTTACCATTATAAAACACAGAGGAGAGGATAATTCCTGCTTCATATATTATATTCTCGCTGAATGACAAAGAACTGTTTGTAAGACGCACAGGTTCCCTCTACACTACACTACACTCCACAGAAGAACAGTCTTGTGTATATCTGAGCATCACATACAGTTGTTAAGGACAGCATTACCTCCACCAGTACTGCTCCCTCCACTACATTATTTACTTGCCTTCATATTTTCACTTGGTATTATGTCGCTCATCACTGTGATAGTACTGAATTATTTTCTATAACTTCAAGTGAATAATAAGTTTTCTTGTACATTTTTTTTCTTTATTTGAACAGAAGAATTTAATTGGGTAAAAAAATAAGTCCTTTTAGAAAAGCATATCTGGAATTCACAGCGCTCCTTCATCATGACCTTTCTTAGCTGAGAGGGACGAGGTGAAGCCATAGAGGACTGGTGGGAGGTACTGTGGCGCACAAGCTTCCCCAGAGGTACTGCAGTAGTCGGGCGGCGATGTGCGCGTATTTCATCTACCCAGGGTACTGTTGGAGGAGCTGCGCCCTCACTCCCCTTCCACTCTTGCGCTTGCCGCGTTTGGTAACTCGGAGTAATCTTGGTGACGTTGCTATCTCACCTTGTTTACACGTCCACTACCCCGTTGTTACTGCTGCTGCTCCTGCCTGCACATGAAGGTAGTAACTAATGTATTACTTCCTTTCTATCCACAATATATTTCAGCACAGCGAGGGTATATTACAGGATTTCACTGACAGAATTTCTGTTCTGAGCTCAGGTAAACACATAGACGGGTTATTCCTTGTTTATCCATGACTGGGGTACTAGATAAGTTGAGTAATAATCACTTATTATACAGCACTGGACCCCTGGACCCCGGCAGCGACTAGAATAGCAGCAGCGGGCGGGTGTAGTGTCCTTGGGCTTACACCTCTGCACCCTGACACTCACTATCATGTTTCGTCATAACACTTCCACGTGCCGTGGTGCAGCTGTGCTCCCAGCCGGAGAGAGGCGATTATCACTATTTTTAGGGAGGATTTGCTTCCCTAACTCGGTACACCGGACTGAATGTTCACCATCGACAAACTTCCGCCGTCAAGCCCCGGGGGGACGCAATGACCTCCGCTTTGTTTACAGTTTCTCCGTGAGGCGGGGACACCTCCTGATGCCTCCAGCACCACACAACACTTCACACCTTCTCGATACATACACCACTTTCATCCGTCAGCTAATGGATATCCGCGGAGTGGTCTGCTGGTTCATTCTAGAGCCACACGCCACAGCGGATGGCTCGCACTACTGCAAAATCACTGGTTTGTCGCGCTTGCCTGGTGCGGTACGCCTAGCACGGGCGCCGCCTACTCACCACCACGCTGTATATCACACACGGTTGTATTATCAAGCAGACAAGCACTGCCTTATCAGCAGGAGGGGAAGCTGATAAGCTCGTTGTCCCCGATGCTGGGTCAAGATGACAGATTTTGTCGTCTTTCGTACCGCTATGAGAGGCGTGTGGACCGTGTTGGCTCCCAAGGTGCACTGGCAAGCAGGAGCTGTGCTTGACGTCTGCATGCACGCTCCTCCCCCTCCCCCCTCTCTTGCAGCGCTCTCTTCTGCCTGATGCGCGCCATGTGCATTTCCGCGCCTGGTCTGCTTGCAATTCCCTCTGTTTCAAATACAAATCATTAAACTATGGGTAGGGGAGAGGCCTACCCATACAAACAGCCAACTATTAATTTGAATCGCTTGTCTGCTTTGCCACTAACTCTCCCCCATCGTGCCTGGCTCACGACTGAGCCACATTTGCTTTATTCATATCGTGCATGGCAGGCTTGCACCAAGTTACTTTAAAACCTTCGATCGTTGGCTCCCGACCTACTGCCAACCGGCATTCGCACATTAACCCAGAATCCCACACCTCTCACCTTGACTCTCTCATGTCATCAACATATTCTTTACTATTAACACTGTATTGGTAATGAACATATATTTTTATAATGATATTCTTATTTTATTGATCTTTGCACACCGACGAGAGACGGGAAAGATGTGAGGAGTGAGTAAGGGACAGTTGGCCAGGGAGAGGGTTTCTGGGTCACGGAGGGCTTCAGTGTGCCGACGGGAAGGTCTCGCCTTTATACAAGTGGCGCGCGGTGCCCACACATCCCCGCCACCACCCAGCCACCACCCAGCCAACCACCTCTTTCACCACCATTTATTTTCCTCTCGCTTGTTTTGATTGAAATAACCCTTTCATGTTTATTTATTTCACATGATATTGTTTTCTTAATTGCATGTTCTATGGAAGGTGTTGAACGACACGATATTTTACCATCATGAGTATTTGTTTCATTACCGTTTATGTTTATATTGGGAACTTTTGATTTTTAAATTTTCTTTTCAAAGGAAATTGCTTACGGTTGCAAAATCATTTTTACTGCAGTTTATGCAGGTCTTAATATGAAAAGAACGTATAACGTTTGACTTTTTTTTCGTGTTTAACACAACCATAATAGTAATCTTTTATTGTGATACTAGTTGGTACTCTCTCTCTCTCTCTCTCTCTCTCTCTCTCTCCTCCGTGTTCTCTGGTTGATAATTAATTAATCGCAGCGTTTATAGTCAGATTAGTGAGCTGAACACACACACGTACATGCGCACGCAGACACAGACACACACACGCACATACAATTGATAAGGAGGATCATAAATGAAGCGAAAGAAAGGTAAACTTAAGTCTTTTTTTATTCATAAAATTTATGCCAATTTTAAGCACGTTGCAGCGTCACTACAGTAAGACAGGATCAGACGATTATTAATGTCTATTTATGCGACTCATTATCTTCCTCATTGCTTCGGGAAGATGAAGACTATGATATTTAGTATTTTAAGACACCATGTACAGTTAATGTAATAATGAGCAACAACAGTGATGTATATTTGTTGAACTGGTTGTCCGGGGCAGCTTGATTCGACCACAAAACAACAACAACAACTAGGCTTTGTTAACTATTCTTCATCAGCTGAATGCAAAAAAGCCTATCTGTGTGTGTGTGTGTGTGTGTGCGTGCTCACCTCCATGCCGTTAATGATGGGTTACATGAAGCGTATCCCTGTACAGTGTATGTCACCACCTAATAATAGCCGACACTGTTAGTTGAGTATCTGTCCTTGAACACACCACTAAGTACGTATAGTATATCACATATATCTGGGCTTTTTTTTTTTTACGGGTATTAGCCCACCCGGGCACAGGTCACTGACCCACATCGGGGCCTGGGGGGCGAAAATGTTTGTTGTGGAATTGAGATCGTTCTTGGACCCCATTAACAAGAGAGAGGTTAGTATAGGTAACGAACGTTGATTATCTTAATAATTAAAGCCATAGAGGTAAGGAAAATTGAAAGACAAATAGGTTGGGTTGAGGAGTGTTTATTTTCTGTCGGAACACCACCAGTAAAGGAGTCATGCCGGAAGACGATGAGTTTCTGTTTTTATGCTTTGCTGTGGTGTTTCCAGGCCCAGTAAAAGACGACGATATTTTACATTTCTCTGTCTGTCTGTCTGCCTGTCTGTCATTTGTCTCTCTTTTTGTACATCTCTCACACTTTCACTCATCTTCGTATGTCTGGCAGTTTCTACATCTGTTACTCAATCTCAGTGATGCATCGATATCAACCATGTTTCTCTTTCATTTTCCCTTCCCTCACACACTCGTCATAAAATAAAACACTTTCCCCACATACTACAACATTCCCGACAATGAATTTCGTGTTTCCCCTCAACTCACCCCAGGAGCCGCCTGTACTAAGACTTCCTCACTGCACCCGGCAGGTAGGGGGTAGAGAGGCCCCTGAATCGCTCGCTGCGGGGAACACACAGACATAATTACACATTCAGACCACAGACTAGCCCATTTCCCCCTCGTTTTTGTCCCATTTTTCCTCGTATTCATGTAGTTATTTGCAGTGGTTGTAATGGCAGCTCTTCAACCCCCTCCCTACGGCCTAGAAAACAGTGCGTTAATGTTCGAAATCAGGCAAACAGAGTATTGGGTTTTATATCTAGAAGTGTAAGTAACAAGAGTGCAGAGGTCTTATTGCAACTATATCTTGCGCTAGTCAGGCCGCACCTCGATTATGCGGTTCAGTTCTGGTGCCCCTATTATAGAATGGATATAAATTCACTAGAGTCGGTGCAGCGAAGAATGACAAAAATGATTCCGGGACTTAGAAACCTTCCATATCAAGATAGGTTAAAGAAACTTAACTTACATTCCCTAGAAAGACGAAGAGTGCGGGGAGATATGATAGAAGTATTTAAGTGGGTGAAGGAATCAATAAAGGGGATATAGATAAAGTTCTTATAATATCCGAGCAGGATAGGACTCGGAGCAACGGATTTAAGTTGGATAAGTTTAGGTTTAGGAGGGAGATAGGAAGAAACTGGTTCACAAATAGGGTGGTGGACGAGTGGAACAAGCTTAGCAACTTTGTAGTAAGTGCGGGAACTCTGGAAAGTTTCAAAAGGAGGCTAGATAGATTCATAGATGATAGAGAGTGGTAGTAACTCTCGACAGGAGCTGCCATGCATAGGCCAACCGGCCTATTGCAGACTCCTTATTTTCTTATGTTCTTATGTTAATAGACCCATTCTTTCACCTCCGTTGACCCGCTGAGGAAGGAAATTGTTCTTTATGTCTGAAGTTGCTTAACCGCAGTCTGTGATGGGCTCCGTGTAATGCCTGATTACCTCGATCAACGATAGTTAGTTCTGTAGAGTGTTACGGTTGGCATGAGCGGGAGGTGACCGGTTAATTGGCATGTTTGATGTCACTGTTGTCCAGGAGAAATTATTTAATTTCACCTCTCTTGTAATTAACAAAAGAATTATTAGTGTGTTGGTACTCTATATGTAATAGGTTGGCTTTGATTACTGTGATGCTGATCGTCGTTTTGCGAGACGGTAAACATGGTCATGACATGTCTCACAACACATAGGTTACGGCTGTCAGTGGCCGAGATATCTGACATGATATTGAAGGTTGACATGAACCGTTTACATCTGTGAGGTCAGGTTTAAAGGTCTGCAAATATGTGTGACGTCATTGGTGATTGGCAGTGTAGATTCTTGTTGCCTCTTGATAGCTGTCATTGGTTGTTGAGCAAGGTTGAGGCACGGGTGACTGGAAGATGTGTGACGTCACGACGGACGTTTGGATGAAGCACGTTTTGTGTAACTTGTATGTTTGCCTAAAGACCACAAGAGGCACGCATGCCGAATAATGTACACACACTTATACTGTACACATACATTTGTGTTTCTGCGAAAGTGTGCACAAGCTCGAAAACAAATTATCTAACTTTCAGAATTATCAGTCAGGAATATATATATATATATATATATATATATATATATATATATATATATATATATATATATATATATATATATATATATATATATATATATATATATATATATATATATATATATATATATATATATACCTTATCCCTCCCATCACTGGAGGGTCGAGTCGCTCGTCTGTTTCGCCAGTTAACCTATGAAAGTGACTTTGCTGGTCACCACTTTCTGTGTTTGGTGGTGCCTGTGTGTGTGTCCCTCTTACTCTAAGGTTTACGAGCGTGTAAATAAGTCTTCACTGCCTCATTTCTCTGGTAGACTTTCGACTGTTGTATAATTTGGCTGTTTGTCTTACTTATAGTGTCAGTCTTACTAATAGTGTCAGTCTTACTAATAGTGTCAGTCTTACTAATAGTGTCAGTCTTACTAATAGTGTCAGTCTTACTAATAGTGTCAGTCTTACTTATAGTGTCGGTCTTACTAATAGTGTCGGTCTTACTAATAGTGTCAGTCTTACTAATAGTGTCAGTCTTACTAATAGTGTCAGTCTTACTAATAGTGTCAGTCTTACTAATAGTGTCAGTCTTACTTATAGTGTCGGTCTTACTAATAGTGTCAGTCTTACTAATAGTGTCAGTCTTACTAATAGTGTCAGTCTTACTAATAGTGTCAGTCTTACTAATAGTGTCAGTCTTAC
>NW_024724646.1:0-13169 GCF_018991925.1 Homarus americanus
GGGACTTTGTTATACTCGATCAGGGACATTTGTTATAATCGTTCAGGGAACTTTGTTATACTCGATCAGGGGACTTTGTTATACTCGATCAGGGGACTTTGTTATACTCGATCAGGGGACTTTGTTATACTCGTCGAGGGGGCTTTGTTATACTCGATTAGGAGACTTTGTTATACTCATTCAGAGGACTTTGTTACACTAGATCAGGGGACTTTGTTATACTCGATCAGGGGACTTTGTTCTACTCGATCAGGGGACTTTGTTTTTCTTGATCAAGGGACTTTGTTATACTCGATCAGGGGACTTTGTTATACTCGAACAGGGGACTTTGTTATACTCGATCAGGGGACTTTGTTATACTCGATCAGGGGACTTTGTTATACTCGATCAGGGGACTTTGTTATACTCGTCGAGGGGGCTTTGTTATACTCGATTAGGGGACTTTGTTTTACTCGATCTGGGGGACTTTGTTATACTTGATCAGGGAACTTTGTTACAGTCAATCAGGGGACTTTGTTATACTCGTTCTTGAGACTTTGTTATACTCCATTAGGGTCCTTTATAATACTCGATCAAGGGACTTAGTTATACTCGATCAGGGGACTTTGTTATACTCGATCAGGCGACTTTATTATACTCGATCAGGGGACTTCGTTATACTCGATCAGGGGACTTTGTTTTACTCGATCAGAGGACTTTGTTATACTCGATCTTGGGACTTTGTTATACTCCATTAGGGTCCTTTGTTTTACTCAATCAGGGGACTTAGTTATACTCTATCAGGGGACTTTGTTTTACTCGATCAGGGGACTTTGTTATACTCGATGAGGGGACTATGTTATACTCGATCTTGGGACTTTGTTAAACTGGATCAGGGGCCTTTGTTATACTCCATTAGGGGCCTTTGCTATACTGGATCAGGGAACTTTGTTGTAATCGATCAGGGGACTTTGTTATGCTCGATCAGGGGGCTTTGTTATACTCGATCAGGAGACTTTGTATATACTCAAATAGGGACTTTGTTATATTCGGTCAGGGGCCTTTCTTATACTCGATCAGGGGGCTTTGTTAAACTCCATCAGAGGACTTTGTTATACTCGATCAGGGACTTTGTTATACTCGATCAGGGGGCTTTGTTTTTCTCGATCAAGGGTCTTTGTTATACTCGATCAGGGGACTTTGTTATACTTGATCAGGGGACTTTATTACACTCAATCAGGGGACTTTATTATAATCCATTAGGGGACTTTGTTATACTCGATCGGGGGATTTTGTTATACTCGACGAGGTGGCTTTGTTATACTCGATCAGAGGACTTTGTTACACTCGAACAGGGGACTTTGTTATACTCGATCAGGGGACTTTGTTATACTCGATGAGCGGGCTTTGTTTTACTCGATCAGGGGACTTTGTTATACTCGATCAGGGGACTTAGTTATACTCGATCAGGGGACTTTGTTATACTCGATCAGGGGACTTTGTCATACTCGATCAGGGGACTTTGTTATACTCGATCTTGAGACTTTGTTATACTCCATTAGGGTCCTTTATTATACTCGATCACGGGACTTAGTTATACTCGGTCAGGGGACTTTGTTATACTCGATCAGGGGACTTTGTTATACTCGATCAGGGGACTTTGTTTTAATCGATCAGAGGACTTTGTTATACTCGATCTTGGGACTTTGTTATACTCCATTAGGGTCCTTTGTTATACTCAATCATGGGACTTAGTTATACTCGATAAGGGGAATTTTTTATACTCGATGAGGGGGCTTTGTTATACTCGATCAGGGGACTTTGTTATACTCGATCAGGGGTGTTTGTTTTACTCGATCAGGGGACTTTGTTATACTCGATCAGGGGAATTTAATTTACTCGATCAGGGGACTTTGTTATACACGACCAGGGGCCTTTGTTATACTCGATCAGGGAATTTGTTATTCTCGATGAGGGGACTTTGTTATACTCGATCTTGGGACTTTGTTAAACTCGATCTTGGGACTTTGTTAAACTCGATCAGCGGACTTTGTTATACTCGATCAGAGGGCTTTGATTAACTTAATCTTGGGACTTTGTTATACTCGATCAGGGGACTTTGTTATACTCGATCAGGGAACTTTATCATACTCGATCAGGGGACTTTGTTATACTCGATCTTGAGACTTTGTTATACTCCATTACGGTCCTTTATTATACTCGATCAGGGGACTTAGTTATACTCGATCAGGGGACTTTGTTATACTCGACCAGGGGACTTTGTTTTAATCGATCAGAGGACTTTGTTTTAATCAATCAGAGGACTTTGTTATACTCGATCAGGGGACTTTGTTATACTCTAACAGGGGACTTTGTTATACTCGATCAGGGGACTTTGTTATACTCGATCAGGGGACTTTGTTATACTCGTCGAGGGGGCTTTGTTATACTCGATTAGGGGACATTGTTAAACTCGATCAGAGGACTTTGTTACACTAGATCAGGGGACTTTATTATTCTCGATCAGGGGACTTAGTTATACTCGATCAGGGGACTTTGTTATACTCGATCAGGGGACTTTGTTCTACTTGATCAGGGGACTTTGTTTTTCTCGATCAAGGGACTTTGTTATACTCGATCAGGGGACTTTGTTATACTCGAACAGGGGACTTTGTTATACTCGATCAGGGGACTTTGTTATACTCGATCAAGGGACTTTGTTATATACTCGATCAGGGACATTGTTATACTCTCGTCGCCGGGCTTTGTTATACTCGATTAGGGGACTTTCATTTATACTCGTTCGCAGGACTTGTTACTAGATCAGGGGACTTTGTTATACTCGATCAGGGACTTTGTTCTACTCGATCGAGGACTTCTGTTTTCTCGATCAAAGGACTTTGTTATACTCGATCAGGGGACTTTGTTATACTCGAACAGGGGACTTTTGTTATACTCGATCAGGGACTTTATTGTTATACTAGATCAGGGGACTTTGTTATACTCGATCAGGGGACTTTGTTATACTCGATGAGGGGGCCTTGTTTTACTCGATCAGGGGACTTTGTTATTCTCGATCTGGCGACTTTGTTATACTCGATCAGGGAACTTTGTTACAGTCGATCAGGGGACTTTGTTATACTCGTTCTTGAGACTTTGTTATACTCCATTAGGGTCCTTTATAATACTCGATCAAGGGACTTAGTTATACTCGATCAGGGGACTTTGTTATACTCGATCAGGCGACTTTATTATACTCGATCAGGGGACTTCGTTATACTCGACCAGGGGACTTTGTTTTACTCGATCAGAGGACTTTGTTATACTCGATCTTGGGACTTTGTTATACTCCATTAGGGTCCTTTGTTTTACTCAATCAGGGACTTAGTTATACTCCTATCAGGACTTTGTTTTACTCGATGAGGGACTTTGTTATACTCGATGAGGGACTGTTTATACTCGATGAGGGACTTTGTTATACTCGACCAGGGGCTGTTATACTCTATCAGGGGCTGTTATACTCGATGGGGACTTTGTTATAGAATTGATCAGGGAGACTTTGTTATACTCGATTAGGGGCTTTTATACTCGATCAGGACTTTGTTATACTCGATCATGGGTGTTTTGTTTTACTCGATCGCCTGGAACTTTGTTATACTCGATCAGAACTTTGTTATATACTCGATGAGGGACTTTGTTATACTCGATCTTGGGGACTTTGTTTTACTCCATTAGGGTCCTTTGTTATACTCAATCAGGGGACTTAGTTATACTCGATAAGGGGACTTTGTTATACTCGATTAGGGGGTTTTGTTATACTCGATCAGGGGACTTTGCTATACTCGATTAGGGGACTTTGTTATACTCGATCTTGAGACGTTGTTATAGTCCATTAGCGTCCTTTATTATACTCGATCAGGGAACTTTGTTATACTCGATCCGGGGCTTTATTATACTCGATAAGGGGACTTTGTTATACTCGACCAGGGGACTTTGTTATACTCGATCAGGGGACTTTGTTATACTAGATCAGGTGACTTTGTTATACTCGATCCGGGGCTTTATTATACTCGGTAACGGGACTTTGTTATACTCGATCAGGGGACTTTGTTATACTCGATGAGGGGACTATGTTATACTCGATCTTGGGTTTTTGTTAAAGTGGATCAGGGGCCTTTGTTATACTCCATTAGGGGCCTTTGTTATACTGGATCAGGGAACTTTGTTGTAATTGATCAGGGGACTTTGTTATGCTCGATTAGGGGGCTTTGTTATACTCGATCAGGTGACTTTGTATATACTCAACTTGGGACTTTGTTATATTCGGTCAGGGGCCTTTCTTATACTCGATCAAGGGTCTTTGTTAAACTCGATCAGGGGACTTTGTTATACTCGATCAGAGGACTTTGTTATACTCGATCAGGGGACTTTGTTATACTCGATCAGGGGGCTTTGTTTTTCTCGATCAAGGGACTTTGTTATACTCGATCTGGGGGACTTTGTTATACTCGATCAGGGAACTTTGTTACAGTCGATCAGGGGACTTTGTTATACTCGTTCTTGAGACTTTGTTATACTCCATTAGGGTCCTTTATTATACTCGATCAGGGGACTTAGTTATACTCGATCAGGGGACTTTGTTATTCTCGATCAGGCAACTTTATTATACTCGATCAGGGGACTTCGTTATATTCGATCAGAGGACTTTGTTATACTCGATCTTGGGACTTTGTTATACTCCATTAGGGTCCTTTGTTTTACTCAATCAGGGGACTTAGTTATACTCTATCAGGGGACTTTGTTTTACTCGATCAGGGGACTTTGTTATACTCGATCAGGGGACTTTGTTATACTCGATGAGGGGACTGTGTTATACTCGACCAGGGGCCTTTGTTACACTCTATCAGGGGGCTTTGTTATACTCGATCAGGGGACTTTGTTATGGTCGATCAGGGGACTTTGTTATACTCGATTAGGGGGCTTTCTTATACTTGATCAAGGACTTTGTTATACTCGATCATGGGTGTTTGTTTTACTCGATCATGGAACTTTGTTATACTCGATCAGGGAACTTTGTTATACTCGATGAGGGGACTTTGTTATACTCGATCTTGGGACTTTGTTTTACTCCATTAGGGTCCTTGTTATACTCAATCAGGGGACTTAGTTATACTCGATAAGGGGACTTTGTTATACTCGATTAGGGGGCTTTGTTATACTCGATCAGGGAACTTTCTTATACTCGATCAGAAGACTTTGTTATACTCGATCTTGGGACTTTGTTATACTCCATTAGGGACCTTTGTTAAACTCAATGAGGGGACTTAGTTATACTCGATTAGGGGACTTTGTTAGACTCGATCAGAGGACTTTGTTACACTAGATCAGAGGACTTTGGTATACTCGATGAGGGAACTTTGTTTTGCTCGATCTGAACTTTGTTATACTCGATGAGGGGACTTTGTTATACTCGATCTTGGGACTTTTTTTACTCCATTAGGGTCCTTTGTTATACTCAATCAGGGGACTTAGTTATACTCGATAAGGGGACTTTGTTATACTCGATTAGGAGGCTTTGTTATACTCGATCAGGGGACTTTCTTATACTCGATCTTGGGACTTTGTTATATTCGATCTTGGGACTTTGTTATACTCCATTAGGGTCCTTTGTTAAACTCAATGAGGGGACTTAGTTATACTCGATTAGGGGACTTTGTTAGACTCGATCAGAGGACTTTGTTACACTAGATCAGAGGACTTTGCCATACTCGATGAGGGGGCTTTGTTTAACTCGATCAGGGACTTAGTTATACTCGATCAGGGGACTTTGCTATACTCGATTAGGGGACTTTGTTATACTCGATCCTGAGACGTTGTTATAGTCCATTAGGGTCCTTTATTATACTCGATCAGGGAACTTTGTTATACTCGATCCGAGGCTTTATTATACTCGGTAAGGGGACTTTGTTATACTCGATCAGGGGACTTTGTTATACTCGATGAGGGGACTATGTTATACTCGATCTTGGGTCTTTGTTAAACTGGATCAGGGGCCTTTGTTATACTCCATTAGGGGCCTTTGTTATACTAAATCAGGGAACTTTGTTGTAATCGATCAGGGGACTTTGTTATGCTCGACAGGGGGCTTTGTTATACTCGATTAGGTGACTTTGTATATACTCAACTAGGGACTTTGTTATATTCGGTCAGGGGCCTTTCTTATACTCGATCAAGGGGCTTTGTTAAACTCGATCAGGGGACTTTGTTATACTTGATCAGAGGACTTTGTTATACTCGATCAGGGGACTTTGTTATACTCGATCAGGGGGCTTTGTTTTTCTCGATCAAGGGACTTTGTTATACTCGATCTGGGGGACTTTGTTATACTCGATCAGGGAACAGTCGATCAGGGACATTTATACTCGTTCTTGAGACTTTGTTATACTCCATTGGGTCCTTTATTATACTCGATCAGGGACTTAGTTATACTCGATCCAGGGACTTTGTTTATACTCGATCAGGCGACTTTATTATACTTTCGATCAGGGGACTTCGTTATGCTCGATCAGGGACTTTGTTTTGCTCGATCAGAGGACTTTGTTATATACTCGATCTTGGGACTTTGTTATACTCCATTAGGGACCTTTGTTTTTACTCATCAGGACTTAATTTATACTCTATCAGGGGACTTTGTTTTACTCGATCAGGGGACTTTGTTTGTACTCGATCAGGGGACTTTGATATACTCGATGAGGGGACTTTGTTATACTCGACCGGGGCCTTTGTTATACTCGATCAGGGGGCTTTGTTATACTCGATCAGGGGACTTTGTTATGCTCGATCGGGGAATTTGTTATACTCGATTAGGGGGCTTTTTTTATACTCGATCAAGGACTTTGTTATACTCGATCAGGGGTGCTTGTTTTACTCGATCATGGAACTTTCTTATACTCGATCAGGGAACTTTGTTATACTCGATGAGGGGACTTTGTTATACCCGATCTTGGGTCTTTGTTTTACTCCATTAGGGTCCTTTGTTATACTCAATAAGGGGACTTAGTTATACTCGATCAGGGGACTTTGTTATACTCGATTAGAGGGCTTTGTTATACTCGATCAGGGGACTTTGTTATACTCGATCAGAAGCCTTTTTTATACTCGATCTTCGGACTTTGTTATACTCCTTTAGGGTCCTTTGTTAAACTCAATGAGGGGACTTAGTTATACTCGATTAGGGGACTTTGTTAGACTCGATCAGAGGACTTTGTTACACTAGATCAGGGGACTTTGTCATACTCGATGAGGGGGCTTTGTTTAACTCGATCAGGGACTTCGTTATACTCGATCAGGGGACTTTGTTATACTCGATTAGGGGACTTTGTTATACTCGATCTTGAGACGTTGTTATAGTCCATTAGGGTCCTTTATTATACTCGATCAGGAAACTTTGTTATACTCGATCCGGGGCTTTATTATACTCGATAACCGGACTTTGTTATACTCGACCAGGGGACTTTGTTATACTCGATCAGGGGACTTTGTTATACTAGATCAGGGGTCTTTGTTATACTCGATCCGGGGCTTTATTATACTCGGTAAGGGGACTTTGTTATGCTCGATCAGGGGACTTTGTTATACTCGATGAGGGGACTATGTTATACTCGATCTTGGGACTTTGTTAAACTGGATCAGGGGCCTTTGTTATACTCCATTAGGGGCCTTTGTTATACTGGATCAGGGAACTTTGTTGTAATCTATCAGGGGACTTTGTTATGCTCGATCAGGGGGCTTTGTTATACTCGATCAGGAGACTTTGTATATACTCACCTAGGGACTTTGTTATATTCGGTCAGGGGCCTTTCTTATACTCGATCAGGGGCTTTTGTTAAACCCGATCAGGGACTTTTGTTATACTCGGGATCAGGGGACTTTTTATTATACCCGATCGGGGACTTTGTTATACCTTTTGATCAGGGGTTTCTGTTTTTCTCGGGGACTAAGGGACTCACACCGATCAGTAATTTTGTTATACTCTTGATCAGGGGACTTTATTATACTCAATCAGGACTCTTATTAGAATCGATTAGGGACTTTTGTTATACTCGATCAGGGACCTTTGTTATACCCGATTAGGGACTTTGGTTATACTCGACTAGGGACTTGGTTATACTCGATGAGGGGCTTTGTTTTACTCGATCAGGGACTTTGTTACTCTCGATTAGGGGACTTTGTTATACTCGATCAGGGGACTTTGTTATACTCGACGAGGTGGCTTTGTTATACTCGATCAGAGGACTTTGTTACACTCGAACAGGGGACTTTGTTATACTCGATTAGGGACTTTGTTATACTCGATGAGGGGGCTTTGTTTTACTCGATCAGGGGACTTTGTTATACTCGATCAGGGGACTTTGTTTTACTCGTCCAGGGGACTTTGTTATAGTCGATCAGGGGACTTTGTTATGGTCGATCAAGGGACTTTGTTATACTTGATTAGGGGTGTTTTTTTATACTCGATCAAGGACTTTGTTGTACTCGATCATGGGTGTTTGTTTTACTCGGTCATGTAACTTTGTTATACTCGATCAGGGAACTTTGTTATACTCGATGAGGGGACTTTGTTATACTCCATCTTGGGACTTTGTTTTACTCCATTAGGGTCCTTTGTTATAATCAATCAGGGGACTTAGTTATACTCGATTAGGGGACTTTGTTATACTCGATCAGGGGACTTTGTTATTATCGATCAGTGGACTTTGTTTTAATCGATCAGAGGACTCTGTTATACTCAATCTTGCGACTTTGTTATACTCCATTAGGGTCCTTTGTTATACTCAATCATGGGACTTAGTTATACTCGATAAGGGGACTTTTTTATACTCGATGAGGGGGCATTGTTATACTCGATCAGGGGACTTTGTTATACTCGATGAGGGGTGTTTGTTTTACTCGATCAGGGGACTTTGTTATACTCGATCAGGGGACATTGTTATACACGACCAGGGGCCTTTGTTATACTCGATCAGGGGACTTTGTTATTCTCGATGAGGGGACTTTGTTATACTCGATCTTGGGTCTTTGTTAAACTCGATCTTGGGACTTTGCTAAACTCGATCAGCGGACTTTGTTATACTCGATCAGGGGATTTTGTTTTACACGATCAGGGACTTTGTTATTTTCGACCAAGGTCCTTTGATATACTCGAGTCAGGGAATAGGTTATACTCGATTAGGGGACTTTGTTATACTCGATCAGGGGATTTTGTTGTACTCGATCAGGGGACTTTGTCATACTGGATTAGGGGACTTTGTTATACTCGATGTTGAGACTTTTTTATAGTCCAATAGGGTCCTTTATTATACTCGATCTTGAGACTTTGTTATAGTCCATTAGGGTCCTTTATTATACGTGATCAGGGGACTTTGTTATACTCGATCAGGGGACTTTGTTATACTCGATCAGGTGACTTTATTTTACTCGATCAGAGGACTTTGTTATACTCGATCTTGGGACTTTGTTATACTCCATTAGGGTCCTTTGTTATACTCAATGAGGGGACTTAGTTATACTCGATCAGGGGACTTTGCTATACTCGATTAGGGGGCTTTGTTATACTCGATCAGGGGACTTTGTTATTCTCGATCAGAAGATTTTGTTATACTCGATCTTGGGACTTTGTTATACTCCATTAGGGTCCTTTGTTAAACTCAATCAGGGGACTTAGTTATACTCGATTATGGGACTTTGTTAGACTCGATCAGAGGACTTTGTTACACTAGATCACGGGACTTTGTTATACTCGATGAGGGGGCTTTGTTTAACTCGATCAGGGACTTAGTTATACTCGATCAGGGGACTTTGTTATACTCGATTAGGGGACTTTGTTATACTCGATCTTGAGACGTTGGTATAGTCCATTAGGGTCCTTTATTATACTCGATCAGGGGACTTTGTTATACTCGATCCGGGGCTTTATAATTCTAGATCAGGGGACTTTGTTATACTCGATCCGGGGCTTTATTATACTCGGTAAGGGGACTTTGTTATACTCGATCATGGGACTTTGTTATACTCGATGAGGGGACTATGTTATACTCGATCAAGAGACTTTGTATATACTCAACTAGGGACTTTGTTATATTCGTTCAAGGGCCTTTCTTATACTCGAACAGGGGACTTTGTTATGCTCGATGAGGGGACTTAGTTATACTCGATCGGAAGACTTTGTTATACTCGATTTTGGGACTTTGTTATACTCCAATAGGGTCATTTGTATACTTGATCAGGGGACTTTGTTATACTCGACCAGGGGCCTTTGTTATACTCGATAAAAAGCCTTTGTTATACTCGATGAGGGGACTTTGTTATACTCGATCTTGGGACTTTGTTAAACTCGATCAGGGGCCTTTGTTATACTCCATTAGGGGCCTTTGTTATACTGGATCAGGGGACTTTGTTATAATCGATCAGGGGACTTTGTTATGCTCGATTAGGGGGCTTTGTTATACTCGATCAGGGGACTTTGTTATTCTCGGTGAGGGGACTTTGTTATACTCGATCTTGGGACTTTGTTAAACTCGATCTTGGGACTTTGTTAAACTCGATCAGCGGACTTTGTTATACTCGATCAGGGGGCTTTGATTTACTCGATCTTGGGACGTTGTTATACTCGATCAGGGGACTTTGTTTTACTCGATCAGAGACTTTGTTATTTTCGACCAAGGGCCTTTGATATACTCGAGTCGGGGAATAGGTTATACTCGATTAGGGGACTTTGTTATACTCGATCAGGGGATTTTGTTGTACTCGATCAGGGGACTTTGTTATACTTGATCAGGGGACTTTGTTATACTCGATCTTCAGACTTTGTTATAGTCCATTAGGGTCCTTTATTATACTCGATCTTGAGACTTTGTTATAGTCCATTAGGGTCCTTTATTATCCTCGATCAGGGAACTTTGTTATACTCGATCAGGGCACTTTGTTATACTCGATCAGGTGACTTTATTTTACTCGATCAGAGGACTTTGTTATACTCGATCTTGGGAGTTTGTTATACTCCATTAGGGTCCTTTGTTATATTCAATCAGGGGACTTAGTTATACTCGATTAGGGGACTTTGTTATACTCGATTAGGGGGCTTTGTTATACTCGATCAGGGGCCTTTGTTATTCTCGATCAGAAGATTTTGTTATACTCGATCTCGGGACTTTGTTATACTCCATTAGGGTCCTTTGTTAAACGCAATCAGAGAACTTACTTATACTCGATTATGGGACTTTGTTAGACTCGATCAGAGGACTTTGTTACACTAGATCAGGGGACTTTGTTATACTCGTTGAGGGGGCTTTGTTTAACTCGATCAGGGACTTAGTTATACTCGAGCAGGAGACTTTGTTATACTCGATTAGGGGACTTTGTTATACTCGATGAGGGGACTTTGTTTTACTCGATCAGGGGACTTTGTTATACTCGATATGGGGACTTTGTTACACTAGATAAGGGGACTTTATTATGCTCGATCAGGGGACTTAGTTATACTGGATCATGGGACTTTCTTATACTCGATCAGGGGACTTTGTTCTACTCGATCAGGGGACTTTGTTTTTCTCGATCAAGGGACTTTGTTATACTCGATCAGGGGACTTTGTTATACTGAAACAGGGACATTGTTATACCTGGATCAGGGACTTTGTTTGGTGCCTGGATCAGGGACTTTGTTATACTCTCGATCAGGGGACTTTTGTTATACCTGCCGAGGGGGCTTTGTTATACTCGATTAGGGGACTTTGTTATACTCGTTCAGAGGACTTTGTTACACTAGATCAGGGGACTTTGTTATACTCGATTAGGGGACTTTGTTATACTCGTTCAGAGGACTTTGTTACACTAGATGAGGGGTCTTTGTTATAATCGACGAGGGGCATTTGTTATACTCGATCAGGGGGCTTTGTTATACTCGATCAGGGGACTTTGTTATGCTCGATGAGGGGTCTTTGTTATACTCGATTAGGGGGATTTTTCATACTCGAGCAAGGACTTTGTTTTACTCGATCAGGGAACTTTGTTATACTCGATCAGGGAACTTTGTTATACTCGATGAGGGGACTTTGTTATTCCCGATCAGGAGACTTTGTTATACTCCATTAGGGTCCTTTGTTATACACGATCAGGGGACTTTGTTATACTCGACCAGGGGACTTAGTTATACTCGATCTTGGGACTTTGTTATACTCCATTAGGGTCCTTTGTTATACTCGATCAGGGTTCTTTGTTATACTCGACCAGGAGATTTTGTTTTTCTCGACCAGGGGACTTTGTTATACTCGATGAGGGGGTTTTGTTATACACGAAGAGGGTGCTTTGTTATACTCGATCAGGGGACATTGATATACTCGACCAGGGGACTTTGTTATACCCGATCAGGGGACTTTGTTATACTACATCAAGGGATTTTGTTATACCTGGATCCGCTTTATTATACTCGGCAAGGGACTTTGTTATACCCAATCAGGACTTCGGTTATACCTGGATTAGGGGACTTTGTTATACTCGATCAGGGGACTTTTGTTATACTCCGATCAGGGACTTGTTTTACCGATCAGGGACTTTGTTATACTCTGATATGGGGGACTTTGGTTACACCAGATCAGGGACTTAGTTATACTGGATCATGGGACTTTGTTATACTCGATGAGGGGGCTTTGTTTTACTCGATTAGAGGACTTTGTTATACTCGATTAGGGGGCTTTGTTGAACTCGATTAGGGGACATTGGTATACTCGATCAGGGGACTTTGTTACACTAGATTAGGGGACTTTATTATGCTCGATCAGGGGACTTAGTTATACTGGATCATGGGACTTTGTTATACTCGATCAGGGGACTTTGTTCTACTCGATCAGGGGACTTTGTTTTTCTCGATCAGGGGACTTTGTTATGCTCGATCAGGGGAGTTAGTTATACTGGATCATGGGACTTTGTTATACTCGATCATGGGACTTTGTTATACTCGATCAGGGGACTTTGTTCTACTCGATCAGGGGACTTTGTTATGCTCGATCATGGGACTTATTTATACTGGATCATGGGACTTTGTTATACTCGATCATGGGACTTTGTTATACTCGATCAGGGGACTTTGTTCTACTCGATCAGGGGACTTTGTTTTTCTCGATCAAGGGACTTTG
>NW_024724647.1:0-33255 GCF_018991925.1 Homarus americanus
TATGGGTTTTCGAGGTCATTTCTTGGTGCTTGTGTATTATTTTGGATGTACTTAAATAGTTAGGCACATTAAATTTTAGTTCAGAGAAAAAACGTATTTTTGGCCAAAAATCCTTTAAGGCTATAGACTTACAATTTTTCTCATTTTCGGCCAAAAATGGATTTTGTTCAAAATTTCAGTATAGGTACTCCTGAATGTGCTGTTTAAGGATCTGTTAACCAAAATTTGATATCTTGATTATAACTTGTTCAAATGGCTTTTAGAAAATGTTCAAATGATTTTTAGAATATTTTAATTACTTTTGCAATGCTAATTACTCGCTACTTATGGGTTTTCGAGGTCATTTCTTGGTGCTTGTGTATTAGTCTGGATGTACTTAAATAGTTAGGCACATTAAATTAGATAATATTTCCCCAAAAGTCGATAATTTACTTCTCCAAAAAGTCGATAATCTACTTTCTCGAAAAGTAGATAATCTACTTTTCAGGAAAGTAGATAACCAACTTTCCCGGAAAGTAGATATTTCCCATTTTCTATGATATAAATTTCCCGTTTTCTATGATAATCTACTTCGCAAAATTAGATAATATTTCCCCAAAAGTCGATAATTTACTTCCCCAAAAAATCGAAAATCTACTTTCCCGAAAAGTAGATAATCTACTTTTCAGAAAAGTAGATAACCAACTTTCCCGGAAAGTAGATATTTCCCATTTTCTATGATACAAATTTCCCGTTTTCTATGATAAGTAGATAACCAACTTTCCCAGAAAGTAGATATTTCCCATTTTCTGTGATACAAATTTCCCGTTTTCTATGATAATCTACATCGGAAAATTAGATAATATTTCCCCAAAAGTCGATAATTTATTTCCCCAAAAAGTCGATAATCTACTTTCCCGAAAAGTAGATAATCTACTTTTAAGGAAAGTAGATAACCAACTTTCCCGGAAAGTAGATATTTCCCATTTTCTATGATAAAAATTTCCCGTTTTCTATGATAAGTAGATGACCAACTTTCCCAGAAAGCAGATATTTCCCATTTTCTATGATACAAATTTCCCGTTTTCTATGATAATCTACTTCGCATAATTAGATAATATTTCCCCAAAAGTCGATAATTTATTTCCCCAAAAAGTCGATAATCTACTTTCTCGAAAAGTAGATAATCTACTTTTCAGGAAAGTAGATAACCAACTTTCCCGGAAAGTAGATATTTCCCATTTTTTCTATGATACTGCAAATTTCCGTTTTTCTATGATAATCTACTTCGCAAATTAGATAATATTTAAAAGTCGATAATTTACTTCCCAAAAGTCAATCTGCTTTCCCCGAAAAGTAGATAATCTACTTTCAGGAAAATGAACTCCAACTTTCGGAAAGTAGATATTTCCCATTTTCTATGATGCAAATTTCCCGTTTTTCTATGATAGTAGATAACCAACTTTCCCCAGAAAATGAATGTTTCCATTTTCTGTGATACAAATTTCACGTTTTCTGTGATAATCTACATCGGAAGAATTAGATAATATTTCCCAAAAGTCGATAATTTATTTCCTTTCCCGTAAAGTAGATAATCTACTTTTTAAGGAAAGTAGATAACCAACTTTCCTGGAAAGTAGATATTTCCCATTTTCTATGATAAAATTTCCCGTTTTCTATGATAAGTAGATGACCAACTTTCCCAGAAAGCAGATATTCCCATTTTCTGTGATACAAATTTCCCGTTTTCTATGATAATCTACTTCGCAAAATTAGATAATATTTCCCCAAAAGTCGATAATTTACTTCTCCAAAAAGTCGATAATCTACTTTCTCGAAAAGTAGATAATCTACTTTTCAGGAAAGTAGATAACCAACTTTCCCGGAAAGTAGATATTTCCCATTTTCTATGATACAAATTTCCCGTTTTCTATGATAATCTACTTCGCAAAATTAGATAATATTTCCCTAAAAGTCGATAATTTACTTCCCCAAAAAGTCGAAAATCTACTTTCCCGAAAAGTAGATAATCTACTTTTCAGGAAAGTAGATAACCAACTTTCCCGGAAAGTAGATATTTCCCATTTTCTATGATACAAATTTCCCGTTTTCTATGATAAGTAGATAACCAACTTTCCCAGAAAGTAGATATTTCCCATTTTCTGTGATACAAATTTCCCGTTTTCTATGATAATCTACATCGGAAAATTAGATAATATTTCCCCAAAAGTCGATAATTTATTTCCCCAAAAAGTCGATAATCTACTTTCCCGAAAAGTAGATAATCTACTTTTCAGGAAAGTAGATAACCAACTTTCCCGGAAAGTAGATATTTCCCATTTTCTATGATAAAAATTTCCCGTTTTCTATGATAAGTAGATGACCAACTTTCCCAGAAAGCAGATATTTCCCATTTTCTATGATACAAATTTCCCGTTTTCTATGATAATCTACTTCGCATAATTAGATAATATTTCCCCAAAAGTCGATAATTTATTTCCCCAAAAAGTCGATAATCTACTTTCTCGAAAAGTAGATAATCTACTTTTCAGGAAAGTAGATAACCAACTTTCCCGGAAAGTAGATATTTCCCATTTTCTATGATACAAATTTCCCGTTTTCTATGATAATCTACTTCGCAAAATTAGATAATATTTCCCCAAAAGTCGATAATTTACTTCCCCAAAAAGTCGAAAATCTACTTTCCCGAAAAGTAGATAATCTACTTTTCAGGAAAGTAGATAACCAACTTTCCCGGAAAGTAGATATTTCCCATTTTCTATGATACAAATTTCCCGTTTTCTATGATAAGTAGATAACCAACTTTCCCAGAAAGTAGATATTTCCCATTTTCTGTGATACAAATTTCCCGTTTTCTATGATAATCTACATCGCAAAATTAGATAATATTTCCCCAAAAGTCGATAATTTATTTCCCCAAAAAGTCGATAATCTACTTTCCCGAAAAGTAGATAATCTACTTTTCAGGAAAGTAGATAACCAACTTTCCCGGAAAGTAGATATTTCCCATTTTCTATGATACAAATTTCCCGTTTTCTATGATAAGTAGATAACCAACTTTCCCAGAAAGTAGATATTTCCCATTTTCGGTGATACAAATTTCCCGTTTTCTATGATAATCTACTTCGCAAAATTAGATAATATTTCCCCAAAAGTCGATAATTTATTTCCCCAAAAAGTCGATAATCTACTTTCCCGAAAAGTAGATAATCTACTTTTCAGGAAAGTAGATAACCAACTTTCCCGGAAAGTAGATATTTCCCATTTTCTATGATACAAATTTCCCGTTTTCTATGATAATCTACTTCGCAAAATTAGATAGTATTTCCCCAAAAGTCGATAATTTACTTCCCCAAAAGTCGAAAATCTACTTTCCCGAAAAGTAGATAATCTACTTTTCAGGAAAGTAGATAACCAACTTTCCCGGAAAGTAGATATTTCCCATTTTCTATGATACAAATTTCCTGTTTTCTATGATAAGTAGATAACCAACTTTCCCAGAAAGTAGATATTTCCCATTTTCTGTGAAACAAATTTCCCGTTTTCTATGATAATCTACTTCGCAAAATTAGATAATATTTCCCCAAAAGTCGATAATTTATTTCCCCAAAAAGTCGATAATCTACTTTCCCGAAAAGTAGATAATCTACTTTTCAGGAAAGTAGATAACCAACTTTCCCGGAAAGTAGATATTTCCCATTTTCTATGATACAAATTTCCCGTTTTCTATGATAAGTAGATGACCAACTTTCCCAGAAAGCAGATATTTCCCATTTTCTGTGATACAAATTTCCCGTTTTCTATGATAATCTACTTCGGAAAAATAGGTAATATTTCTCCCGAAAATTTACCGAAAATATTTGTAAAATTTCGAGAAAAGTAGATACTTACGATCTTTTGAGTATCCGAACTTACTTTCTTTTTAATTGTCGTAAGTTCGATCTTAAGAGAAAAAAATAACTTACGATTTTTCTAATTCTCAAAAGATCTTAAGTATCTACTTTTCGGTGACGTAGATTTTCTACTTTTCGGGAAAATATAAAAATTGGCTCTTATTATTTTTGCCTTTTGGAACCATTTTGTTTTCAACTTTTTATTGGGATTATTATAAACAAAGAATAAGTTTTTTTTTTCATTTATACTACACATTAAGTTACTATACAAATATTTATTGTAATAATTGACACCAGGTTACTGCTAGGTTAGTTTGCCGCTATGGTACTACAACCTGTGCAAACAGGGTCCCATAAAGGCGACGCAACCTGGACCATGCAAGGCTACCAGTGTACCTTGGTCGACGTGTCTCGCCTATCTCATGAGTAGGGGGCTCAGACAAGCCTCGGCACCCAGCCCTTGGCAGCTTCACTGTCCCCAGCAGTGACATACAGCCTTTAGTGTCATCTCATAGCCCTTATTTACTGTACACAACTAGCTACTTATAAGCCCCCTAGACGCATCATGTAGATCTTAGGGGAGAATCAATCAGCCTCCCCAGAGACACAGATAGCTCTTAAGAGTGTGGGGTATGAGATTGTTTGGTTCACACTCAGGATGGGATGGAGAAAGGAAACTCACAATGTGCTCTCTATATACATGTTGTATTGGATGTACAATGCAGCTTGGTGCTGGGAAGGCAGCATGGTTACAAGCGTGATGTAGAGAGAGCTGGTTGGTGAGGACGCTCAGAGAAGGACAGCTTGTGGGTCGTCATGCTCGCCAGCGGGAGAGAGGACCGCCAGGCAGGCGGAGGAGCGAGGGAAGGCCGCCAGGCAGGCGGAGGTGTTGCTGGCTGGTTGGTGTAGGTAGAAAGAGAGACAGATCACCACGAGGTCAGGTCTTAAATAGCGGGGGTAGGCGTGGCTTAGCAGTTGCCCCCGCTCCGTGGTGTATGGCGGCGCTGGTTGACCTAGACCACGAGGCACACACTGGGGAATTGGTGGGGTCGGCTAGGCAGCGACAAACAGCGTTTGTAGGGGAGAATTCCACTACAAGATCCTCACACATTCCCAAGTTGCCACAAACATCACTTATCCCCTTGAAGACACACTGCCTTGTAATTAATTTTTAATATGTATAACATTTGAAAAACAAAAACAAAATACAATTACAAAAGTTTGTCCAGAGGAAAAATTCATTGGTTACAAAGTAAGTTGTGAACACGTAATAAATAACTAAATGATAATTAAGGTAAATTTTCAAACTGGCATCTTATATTTCAGTGCTGTGCCAGCTAGAGTAAAACATTGTGTTATACAAATGAAGATGAAACTACTGTACAAAATAGCGTAACTTCAACAATATTATGACATTGTTGACTTATTTTGTACTTCAGTTTTATTTCCACTTGTATAACGAAGTATTTTACTCTTGTTGGCACTGGATTAAAAGATGCGACTTCAAGAATTTACTGTAATTTTCAGGTCTTATTAAATCATTACTACTTGCTTGTAACATTATGTCACAAGTTCTCTGCATTTTAAGTGAGCTTAAGTCACCTTGGGCATTCCATTGATGGACCATAGCAGTGACGTCACCACTAGTAGTCTACGTCAATGGTGGAACTGACCACAAGAGCAATGACGTCATCACCAGTAGTCTGCCTCATTGGTGAGACAGAAGCCCTTCACTTAACACCTCACAATCAGTCCTTCCCTCACTCCTACACATCACAGACAGTCCTTCCCTCACTCCTACACATCACAACGAGACCTTCCCTCACTCCTAAACATCACAGTGAGTCCTTCCGTCACTCCTACACATCACAGTGAGTCCTTTCCACACTCCTATACACAGCACAGTGTGTCCTTCTCTCACTCCTATACATCACAATGAGTCCTTCTCTCACTCCTTCACATCACAGCGAGACCTACCCTCACTCCTACACATCACAGCGAGTCCTTCCCTCACTCCTACACATCACAGCGAGTCCTTCCCACACTCCTAAGCACAGCACAGCGAGTCCTTCTCTCTCTCCTATACATCACAATGTGTCCTTCCCTCATACTACACAACACAGCGAGACCTACCCTCACTCCTACACATCACAGCGAGTCCTTCCCTCACTCCTACACATCACAGCGAGTCCTTCCCACACTCCTAAGCACAGCACAGCGAGTCCTTCTCTCTCTCCTATACATCACAATGTGTCCTTCCCTCATACTACACAACATTGCATGTCTTTCCCTCACTCCTATAAAGCACTGCAAATCCTCCTGTCTCTCCTTAGTAGGTCAGTAAGTCCTCCTCTCACTTCTTAGTAGGTCCGTAAATCCTCCTCTCACTCCTTAATATCAGTAAGTCCTCCTCTCATTCATTAGGAAGTCAGCAAGTCCTTCTCTCATTTACGAACATCACTACATGTCCTCCCTTAGGTTCTACAACACTACAAGTCCTTCCCTCATTCCTACACAATATTGAAATCCTTCCCTCAATACTACACAATACTGCATGTCCTTCCCTTACTCCTATAAAGCACTGCAAATCCTCCTCTCACTCCTTATTAGGTCAGTAAGTCTTCCTCTCACAAATTAGCAGGTCTGTAAGTCCTCCTCTCACTAATTAGCAGGTCAGTAAGTCCTCCTCTCATTCATTAGGAGGTCAGCAAGTCCTTCCCTCATTTACGAACATCACTACATGTCCTTCCTTCGGTCCTACACTACACTACAAGTCCTTCCCTCATTCCTACACAATATTGAAGTCCTTCCCTCAATACCACACAATACTGCATGTCCTTCCCTCAGTCCTACAGTAATCAGTAGATAAACTTTCAATACACCGTTATAATCTATTTTAGCATTTTTAAAGACTTGTCGAACCAACAGTAAATATTACACACAATACAACTTCCTGTCATGTCGGGTAGACTGACTTATTTAGGATATATTCATCTTTTTCTGTACACAGACATTAGGAGCATCAATTAACCCCCTCAGTCACAAGTACAGTAGCTCTCTAAGAGCCTCACACATCTCCATGTTGATATTCACAATATAGCCACAAACAGCCTCTGGTTGGATCAGACTACCCCTGACAACCTTACATAGTCCTTAAATCCATTATACAACCACCTATGATCACCACACAGCCCTAGTTAGCCAAACAGTCCGTGGCGGCGGCATATAAGCCCTGGGGGCCTCACATAGCCCCTAGGAGTGACATACTGCCTCAGAACATTTACAACAAATACAATCCATTTTTTTTTACAATTTCAAAAGTTTGCCCACAGGAAATGCGCATTGGTTACAAGTAAGTTGTAAAGCTGTAACAATTACATAATTTTACAGTAAAATCTTGAACTAACATCTTGTATTTCACTGCCAGGAAGAATAAAATATTTTGTTTTGCAAATGAAGATGAAACTAAAGTCCAAAATAATTAAGTTGAACAAAATACTTCCTGACTGTCTAGTTACAAATCCACATAAAAAATTACAACAGTGTATTAGAAGTTATAAGCTTCGCAACGCCACAAGTCTATATGGTCACTCCTACACATGTCTTTCTCTCACTCATACACAACACTACAAGTTTTTCCATCACCCCTACACCACACTACAAACCCTTCCCTCACACCTACACCACACTACAAGTCCTTCCCTCACTCATACACCAAACTACAAGTCCTTCCCTCACTCCTACACAACCCTGCAACTCCTTCCCTCACTCCTCCACAACAATACAAGTCCTTCCCTCACTCATACATCACACTTCAAGTCCTTTTCTCTCTGCTGCACAACCCTGCAACTCCTTCCTACACAACAAATCTTTCCCTCACTTCTACACAACACTACAAGTCCTTACCTCACTCATACAGAACACCACAAGTCCTTCCCTCACTTCTAAACAATACTACAAGTCCTTCCCTCACCCCTACACAATACTACAAGTCCTTCCTTCACTCCTACACAACATACCAAGTCCATACCTCACGCCTACACAATACTACAAGTCCTTCCCTCACTCCTACACAACACCGCATAACCTTCCTTCGCTCCTCCACATGTCCTTCCCTCACTCTTACATAATATTGCTTGTTCTTTCCTCACTCCTACAGTGCTACAGTATCTCTACAGTAGTCAGTAGATAAGATTTCAACACAGTTTTATAATCTTTTTTTAGTATTTATGTGGACGTATTTAACCAACACTTATATATATACAATACAACTTCCTGTCATGTTTGGTAGACTGAGTTATTTAGAGAATGTTCTTCCTTTACTGTACTCTTGATCGTTTATCTTGTCCATCTTGATGTTGCCTCGTCATCTGTACACCAAGTTATGGTCCTCATCCTCCCTGTAGTAGTATTTTCTGTTAATACCTGTGAAATTAAAATTTTATTAACCAAAAAATAGTTTTTTTTTGTATATATATATTGCAGGGAGACAAAAATTAAAATCACTCCTCTTTATCAAGAATTTACCACTAGTCAAGTCATAAGTCACACGAGTGGTCACAACAACAAGCATGGAAAACACTATAATGACTCTTATATTATCGCCACCACCAGATTCTCAATAATAACCCTCACATTAACTCAAAATATATTTATCATGTTGAAGATGAATCATGAAATGCATAGCTTATCATTATAAAGTAAAGAGACCACAAACAAAGGTCAAGTAAAGGAACAATTTAAGTACAGTACAGATGACCACAGCCTAAATTAACCCAAACCCGAACCTCAGCCTCACCATACACTAGAAAAGTACAAAAGTATACACCACTTATCTCCATATAAATATATCCTGAGTCCAGACCAATTGTACCACACTTGCACCACACACACTAACATCAGCCAAGCTCGTCTACCTCACTGCACTTACCGTGACCCACACAATGTGGATACCATGCCGCCAATTACCATACTATTTTACCTAACAAGTGCACAACGTTAAGCTGATTTATTTATCACATACTAGTTATAAATTAATATATATAACATACTAGACAATGTTTACATACAGGAACATATATAGAATATAGTCCTACCTACTGAAGAAGCAGTGTAATTACCTCTCAATCAAATATATTTAGTGCCTTATAAAACTCCCTCCCCAAAGATAAAACACTTATGTGAATAAGATAGAGCATTAGCTACGAAATTTTCTCGCTCCTACACAACATACCAAGTCCATCTCTCACTCCTACACAATACTACAAGTCTTTCCCTGACTTCTAAACAATACTACAAGTCCTTCCCTCACCCCTACACAATACTATAAGTCCTTCCCTCACTCTTACACAATACTGCAAGTCTTTCCCTCACTCCTACACAACACTGCAAGTCCTTCCCTCACCCTACACAATACTCCAAGTCCTTCCCTCACTTCTAAACAATACTACAAGTCCTTCCCTCACCCCTACACAATACTATAAGTTCTTCCCTCACTCCTACACAACACTGCAAGTCCTTCCCTCACTCCTACACAATACTACAAGTCCTTCCCTCACTCCTACACAATACTACAAGTCCTTCCCTCACTTCCTACACAATACTACAAGTCCTTCCCTCACCCCTACTACAATACTTCAAGTCTTTCCTTCACTCCTACACAACATACCAAGTCCTTCCCTCACTCCTACACAACATACCAAGTCCATCCCTCACTCCTACACAACATACCAAGTCCATTCCTCACTCCTACACAACATTCCAAGTCCTTCCCTCACTCCTACACAATACTACAAGTAATTCCCTCACACCTACACAATACTACAAGTTCTTCCCTCACTCCTACATACAATACTATGTCCTTCCCTCACCCTACACACACTCACAAGTCCTTCCTCACCTTGCCACAATACAACAAGTCCTTCCCCACTCCCTACACACACTACAAGTCCTTCCCTCACTCCTACACAATATTACAAGTCCTTCCCTCACACCTACACAATACTACAAGTCCTTCCTTCACTCCTACACAACATACCAAGTCCATCCCTCATTCCTACGCAATACTACAAGTCCTTCCCTCACCCCTACACAATACTACAAGTCCTTCCTTCACTCCTACACAACATACCAAGTCCATCCCTCACTCCTACACAATACTACAAGTCTTTCCCTCACTCCTACGCAATACTACAAGTAATTCCCTCACACCTACACAATACTAAAAGTCCTTTCCTCACTCCTACACAATACTACACGTCCTTCTCTCACCCCTACACAATACTACAAGTCCTTCCTTCACTCCTTCACAATACTACAAGTAATTCCCTCACACCTACACAATACTACAAGTCCTTCCCTCACCCCTACACAATACTACAAGTCCTTCCCTCACACCTACACATTACTACATGTCCTTCCCTCACTCCTACACAAAACTAAAATTGCCTCCCTCACTCCTACACAATACTGCAAGTCCTTCCCTCACTCCTACACAATACTACAAGTCCTTCCCTCAGTCCTACACAATACTACAAGTCCTTTCCTCACTCTAACACAATACTACAAGTCCTTCCCTCACTCCTACAAAACATACCAAGTCCATCCCTCACTCTAACACAACATACCAAGTCCTTCCCTCACTCCTACACAACATACCAAGTCCATCCCTCTCTCTTACACAACATACCAAGTCCTTCCCTCACTCCTACACAACATACCAAGTCCATCCCTCTCTCTTACACAACATACCAAGTCCATCCCTCACTCCTACACAACATACCAAGTCCATCCCTCACTCTTACAAAACATACCAAGTCCATCCCTCACTCCTACAAAACATACCAAGTCCATCCCTCACTCCTACAAAACATACCAAGTCCATCCCTCACTCCTACAAAACATACCAAGTCCATCCCTCACTCCTACAAAACATACCAAGTCCATCCCTCACTCCTACACAACATACCAAGTCCATCCCTCACTCCTACACAACATACCAAGTCCATCCCTCACTCATACACAACATACCAAGTCCTTCCCTCACTCCTGCACAACATATCAAGTCTTTCCCTTACTCCTACACAATACTGCAAGGCCATCCATCACTCCTACACAAAATACCAAGTCCATCCCTCACTCCTAAACAACATACCAAGTCCATCCCTCACTCTTACACAACATACCAAGTCCTTCCCTCACTCTTGCACAACATACCAAGTCCATCCCTGCAGAGTTAATCACCATCTATTAAGTCTCTGATTCTTGTTTTTCATTCGGCTTCTGAACTGTAATAAATTATGGTCACTGTAAACTACAAACCTCTGGTAGGTGTTGTCAAGATATATGTTAAACTTTTCCAGTGCCATAAGCAGCGTTACAGCTTCTTTCTCTATTGTAGAGTAATTCCATTGCACCAGCCCCAACATCACTGGTAAAACATAAATTTTACTTACGACCCATTCAAAATCCTGTCTCTGCCTCGTCCAGTTCAACACGACTTCAGTCCATCTGGCAGTCGAACCCGAGGCCTCCATCATCCACAACAGGTACCTTGCTAGTGAGCCACCATACTGTGTTGAATAGTATATACACCAGTGTCAACATTAGCTCGGGTCAAAAAGGGTATACATATTTTAAATTGCAATTTAGAATTTGTAATAGTCTAGAAAAGTTGGTATTAGTCTTGTATTATTACTATAAAAGGTGGCATCAATTTGCAGCCCTTAACTAATACTACGTAGATCTATCCATACTATTAATACTGAAATGTGCTCCTTAATTTGGGTTACTTGATCAACAAACACCTTTCCCTCAATACCTATATTTTGTTCTTTTTTCCATCAGTATATAATACAGTTATCTCTTATTTTTCCTCTTCAGTGTACAACAGTTTACATTACCCATCATCACCTCTGACGTTTGCCTCGAGCCACCATATAAGTGTTAACAAATTATGTTTGATGAATATTGTTTACTTCTTTGATAACTGCCCTGTTCACACGGCACGAGAGATGAAGCGCTGGTCAGAGGAAAGGTCGAATGAAATTGACCTTTTGGACTGGCCATCTAAATCTCCAGGTCCATATTCAATAAGTTTCTTTCAGTTAAACAATACAACTTTTCCTTTACCCAATAGAATAATAATGTTGTATTTTATTGAAACATTTAATATCACAAATATAATATTGTATAGGGCCATTGCTTGTGTGAAGAGATTACTATGACTGTTAGTGAGTGCTACCCAGACCTCAACCCTATAGAGACCATTTGGACCCAGATAGTGAACGCGTGGGAACCTGAAGACAAGCTAAACACTGGTCCCGACTCCTCCTACACACCCAGGACGAGTGTGAGCAGTTTGTGAGGAACCAACCACCTATATAACCTTGTGTCTCAGTCCCAAGAAGACTCCAGGGGGCTATATAAAAGGGAGGCCATTGGACAGGCTATTGATATTCTGTATGACCTGTGTTGGTAAATATTAAAAGTAAATGTGATTTCCACCCTCGTATTTTTCAATATTTATCCTCATATCTACGTTATTATAAATATCTAATTACAGGTGATTAAAACCTGAACAACAACTTAAAAAAGTTATAAATATAGAAATGGAATAATGTATTAGCCCGTCAGACAGACCGTAATACTTATATTAATGTGGGCTACAAACATTATGTTTATATAATTACATCACCCACGGTAACTAGCCTATGAGCCGCGGTTAAGATACTAAACACCTGGGCAATATTTCTATAATGTGGGTTACTTTTTATAAGACACAATTGAAGTGATTGTGGTTGTGGTGATAGTGTAGTGATTTTGGTGATGATGAAGATTGTGGTGATGGTGAAATGATTGTGGTGATGGTGAAGTGATTGTGAAGTGATTGTGGTGAAGTGATTATGGTGAAGTGATTTGGTGAAGCACTTAAGTCTTTAAGTGGGTGAAAGAAATCAATAGAGGAGATATATAGTTCTTATAATATCCAAGCAGGATTGGACTCGTAGCAACGGATTTAAGTTGGATAAGTTTTGGTTTAGGAGGGAGATAGGAAGGAACTGGTTCACAAATAGGGTGGTTGACGAGTGGAACAAGCTTAGCAACTTTGTAGTAAGTGCTGGAACGCTGGAAAGTTTTAAAAGGAGGCTAGATCGATTCATGGATGATAGAGAGTGTTAGTAACTCGACAGGAGCTGCCATGTACAGGTCAACCGGCCTATTGCAGACTCCTTATTTTCTTATGTTCTTATGGTGGTGAAGTGATTGTGGTGAAGTGTTTGTGGTGAAGTGATTCTGGTGATGGGGTGAACTGATTCTGGTGATATTGGTGAGTGTTTCTGGTAAAGTGATTCTGGTGATGGTGAAGTGATTGTGGTGGAGGTGGTGAAGCAGTTGTGGTGAAGTTATAGTGGTGAATTGATAGTGGTAGAGTGATTGTGGTTAAGTGATTGTGGTGGTTAAGTGATTGTGGTGGTGAAATGATTGTGGCGGTGGTGATGAGAAAGGTGTAACAGCATCCTTTTGCATTAAATAAATAGTCACCCAAATGAATAACACCAAATTATTCAATAAGTTATTAAACAATGACTTGGTCGTTGTTCACGTTATACGCGGCTCAAACTCTCTCAGAAGTCAAGCGAGGTTACCTGACTCATTAAAACACAGCTTGACGCCTGCTTCTCCGCTCACATGCTCGGAGGAGAGGGGCCAGAGTCTTACCACTAGTTAAGGGGTGAACATGTAACTTAAGTGTTCATTATATAAGTGTACTCAAAACACTTCCCTGGAGATAATTCACAATACGTTCTCTCCCAAACTAAGTACTGTGTATATAATTACTTCAACAAGAAAGAAAACACCCAAAACAAGTGTTTACTTCAGCCCTGCCACTTAAGAGTTCCAGAACTTATTTAAAACAATGTGATGCACAACAGGTATTACAAAGTGAAAAGAACATAAGGAGTCTGCAATAGGCCGGTTGGCCTGTGCATGGCAGCTCCTGTCGAGAGTTACTACCACTCTCTATCATCCATGAATCTATCAAACCAAGTTTTAAAACTTTCCAGGGTTCCAGCACTTACTACAAAGTTGCTAAGCTTGCTCCACTCGTCAACCACCCTATTTGTGAACCAGTTCCATCCTATCTCTCTCCTAAACCTAAACTTATCCAACTTAAATATGTTGCTACAAGGCCTATCCTGCTCGGATACTATAAGAACTTTATATCTCCTTTATTGATTCCTTTCACCCACTTAAATACTTCTATCTTATCTCCCCGCACTCTTCGTCTTTCTAGGGAATGCAAGTTTAGTTTATTTAACCTATCTTGATATGGAAGGTTTCTAAGTCCCGGAATTATTTTCGTCATTCTTCGCTGCACCGACTCCAGTGAACTGATATCCATTCTATAATAAGGGCACCAGAACTGAACCGCATAATGGAGGTGCGGCCTGACTAGCACAAGATGCGATAAGACCTCTGCACTCTTATTACTTACACTTCTAGAAATAAAACCTAATACTCTTTGTAATGGCATATGTTTCATAAACATAAGAATTATATAAATGGGTTAATTACATTTGATTGATATACTGATTCATCCCCTGTAACTTTCCACTGGCTATGAGGTGACATGTTCAATACACGTGATAAGGTGTGCCCACGGAAAGCTGTGTCATACTATGCTGAGTAAAGGCATAAAGTAGCCGGCTCCTGGCCACCTAAAGCGGGCAGTAGCATGATATCCTTGACTAGAGGAAGACGTTATTTGAGAGCCGCAGCGTATGGCTCCGTCTTCCCTCGAGGGAGGACGACACGTCTATTCCGTTCCCCCTTGATGGGTCACAACTCAGTCTCACTGACAAACTTACATCGAACGGACGTTGATTCACGTCTATTTACATAGACGCCGTCCTTTCTTATCACACTCATAAATAGTGGAACTTACGGTTGATCTACACTGAGGAATTATACAATTAATACATTTTAATAAAAGAAGAAACTTCAATTGGGTTTCGTTACTAAAGCATAATAATAATATACATGAACCAACCTGGTTAACTTTGACTTAACCAGCCGGTTCATGTTTGCCTTATTTCGAACATTAACTCACTGTTTTCTAGGCCGTAGGTCCGTGCTTACAAGTACCCCTAAGTCTCTTTCACAAGTCGACTTCTCTAGGTTGATGTTGTTAAGGCTGTATATATTGACAATATTTGTTCTTCCAATATTAAGTACGCTGCACTTGCTGGTGTTGAATTTCATTTGCCATTTTACTGACCACTCCTGCAGTTTATTTAAATCCTCCGGTAGTGCATTTGCATCCTTCCCTGAATTAATCTGCCGCCCTATTTTGGTGTCATCCGCAAACTTACTTATGTCACTGCTGATCCCAGTATCTAGATCGTTTATGTAGATTATGAACAAGAGTGGGCCCAGTGCTGACCCCTGGGGAACCCCACTGGTTACACAGCCCCACTCAGATTTAACACCATCTACTCTGACCCTGTGTGTTCTATCGGTAAGCCATGATTTTATCCAATTTAAAACTTTCCCCTCGATACCATGAGCCTTAACTTTTCTCAGAAGCCTCTGATGCGGTACTCTGTCAAACGCTTTGCTAAAGTCTAAGTAAATAACATCATAATTTTCGTCATTATATACTACCTCGAAGACTTTCCTATAAAAAACGTCAACTGATTTTTAGACAAGATTTTCCCTTTGTAAACCCTTGTTGAGACTCGTAGATTAATTTGTTTTTCTCAAAATGCGATCGGATGTTATTTGCTATAATTGATTCAAGAAATTTCCCCACTACTGACGTCAAACTAATCGGCCGGTAATTTGACGCTGATGTTCTGTCACCCTTTTTGAATATGGGTACTACATTTGCCTGTTTCCACAAGTCTGGCACAACTCCCGTGTCTAATGATTTTGTAAATAAATTTACGAGGGGTCCACTAATCTGTTCCTTACACTCTTTCAAAACTCGAGGGAAAATTTCATCAGGCCCTGGGTATTTTGTCTTCTTTAATTTATGTATCTTCTTAAGAACATCCTCTTTTCTGATAGTAATATTCTTTAATTTCTCTTCTTCATTTCCCTGAATATCAGTGAATATCTTGCGAAGGTCACAAATATTTTTTCCCCAACACAGTAAATACGGTGATAATGGAAAGTAAACTATTTATTTGACCATTATACTTCACTTGACTATGTAATAATTTATAGCACAAAAGTATATTATCAACTTGTCGAAAATATCACCTTCACACTGGTGACTGGAGGTTGGCAAGTGAGTTACCTACCACCACCACCACCACACACACACACACACCCCCCCGGTCCAACGAATTACCCAAATGTACCCAAAAGTATATTAAATCAGGGTAAAATCTTAACGAATATATGTTTTACATCACTAAAACCTGATTAATAATGTTTTCATTGAAATGTAGTCAATATAATGAAATAATAAACAGCGAAAAACGCTCAATTCCAAAGAGTCACCTATCCAAAATGGAGATATAATTACCGATGTTTCTGTTACTTTGGGGTATATAACATAGGATTTACTTTAGGTTAGGTTAGGTTAGCGAAGTGCATCACGATGGATCTGAGTTATCTCCCTTGTTCACGAACTCTTTGGAATTTAGCGTTCGCCAATACTTTAAGTTTTTCGCTGTTTATTATTTCATCTTCCAAATTACTTTTACAAAATTACACTAAAAATATTATTAAACATGTTTTGTGTATAACAGATATTCGTTAAGATTTGACCCTTATCTGCTATACTTTTGGGTAATTCGTGGCTCCCCAGACACTTCCCCACCGCCACCACTTCCCCGCCACCACCACTACAAACACTTCCTCACCACCACCACCACTATAAACACTTCCCCACCGCCACCATCATAGACACTTCCCCACCACCACCATTCCTCCACAGTGACCAACTGATGTACTCAAGATGGATCTGATTATTCCTGGCTACAATATTTGACTGTCAGGTGAACAAGGTAACACCGCCTCTTACACTGGGATTTAAAACGGGATTTAAAACGCTCATAGAAATCGTGTTTGGTTTAAACAAGATAAAATTATGAAATTACGAAGATATGGCAGCAGCCCATCTTATATCACCTGAAGATTAACTACCCTAACACACCCCCACCCCCAAAAGAGGCACTTCTGTGTATAACAAGTAAAATCTGATTGGGTGCCTAATCTTCACGTGGTGGCTAATGTCGAGCTGAGTTTGGCTGCGCTGAGTGGTTAGTTGCTTATATTGTTACATACGTTTTAGCCTAAAAGTGCTGTTTACATTTTGTTCCCAACAATCATAGACCACTTAGAACACTTATGAATATCAATGACGACTGAAGGCATAATGTACACAGTTGAGACATCTCTATTACGACGACTGGGAACAACCACTTATAAGGTTTGATCATGGACACGATTGGGTGTTAATCAAATGTTCATAATCCTCTAAAGCCGTGTTAAAGGACTCCGTATAAATGCTTAACCGGATAATGGTCTAGGGGAGAAGGTCGGGTTAATCAGCGTGGGTGGTTGCCTTGTTCTGGTACCTAACCTTAAAATCCTACAACCAAATCACGCTGAAATGGATTTCTACGCCAGTGAAGCTGTCAAATCATTCAGTACAATTAAGTTCCAGTCATCAACATTTCTATACAATTAATGGGCTATCGAATTGGCGTAGATTGGAGAGAGAAATAAGTTGTAAGGGAAATATACACAGCGACTTACCTTATATTTTTCAACACCAACACACACATGATGGCGTCTGTATTTTATAATCCTTGACAACTGGATGTATTAATTTAGGAGCATTTTGTAAACGTTAATTTCCGTCACACATCCACTAATCGCCTCGACCGTCTCACTACTGGCCGGCTCCCTCCCTCCACGTCTGGCTGTCCCTGGTCTAAAGTTCATCCACATCTCCACCACACACTGAACCATCTCCAGTACTAAAATACGCTCTTGTGGTGTTGAAGCACATGATATAAAGCGTCACTTGCGAACCTTAGTAATAACACTTAATCGGATGGCTGTCGTGGCCATATTTGTTTTGCTTAATTTGACACCACAAGAAAGTACTGATGCCTTCCAAAGTGACAACTGAGAGCTCGACTCCCAGACACTGAACCACCCGATCGAAACTTCTATCTAACCGTCGCTCTTGTAATGATAGGGACCGGATATTCCATGTAAATGCTCACTAACAGAAAAACTGAGTTGCTTCTGCAGGAAATAATGGGAAACGTGTGTTATTAAGCTGATCAACAAAAATCACAGATGGTTCAGAGAAATGTTGCTCCAAGCTCGACTTCTGATTCAGCGCTTCGTTTGTGGTGCCCAGCCACTCAGAATTCTCGATACAGATTCAGCGCTTCCTTTGTGGTGACCAGCCACTCAGAATTCATGATACAAACGACAGGTTGACATATTCCCATAGGTAGAGGTTCTGCATGATGAATACATTCTGAATAAATTACACGTAATGTCATGTAGATAATCAGAATTGATTGCATATGCCAAACAAAGATTTTTATTTGGTATATTACGATATATTTGTTTTTTATGAGAAAATCTACAAAATAGCGTAAACGAACAGAAATAACCACTAATTTGTACCAACTGACACTGCTGGTAGTCAAGGCGGGCGGGGGAGAGGGCTTAGGGGTGGTAATGTGTGGTGTGTGATGATAGATGATGATGATCACGATAATGATGGCATATATGTGATGACGACGATGATGATGAATGATGATAAATAATGAATGATGATAAATAATGAATGATGATAATGATGGTGATGATGAATAATGATGGTGATTGATGCTGCTGAATGATCCCCAGTTATTATAAGACAATTCACCATCACTACAGACACACTTGGTTTGATTTACAGGGGTGAGGTTAGGTTAGGTTTCATTTCACCCCACATCATGGCTTCGTCCCTGTGCAATAATAACCTACCTCAGAGTTCCTCATTTACTATTTATGAATGTTCAGTCAAACTAATTCCCTCAGTGGCAAACCTCTGGATGAAAGGGTAAATATATAATGATAATACAGGCGTAGTTGCTAGTGGCGTGGTTGTTAGTGGCGTAGTTACTAAGGGCGTATCCAAAGGCTGAGTATTTTTGTTTACCATATATAAGAAGACCTGATATCGGGACACAAGCCATCTGGATGGTTAGTTTATCCAATGTTGGTGCAGGCGAAAACCGGAAATCGTGCTACGTCAGACATACATTTAAACCAGAGGCGATTTGAACCCTGGACTTGTGGGAGAGAAATGCGCACGTTACGATATACAACCCAAGATCCAAGTGAACCCCTGTTGTTGGTTCGTCTCCTTCTCCCTGGCTGGATTTTCAACCTGAAGTGATTGCCCTCGGTGGACCGCTTCCGAAATCCCACCTTGAACCCTGTTATTCTCTGCAAATACCACCTCTCCAGGATGGTTCTGTTGACCCCGCTACAGGTCGGGCCGGGTCTGGTGTCTACATCTCCCGTCCTGATGCCCCTGAGCCTATCTAACTGTCTCTCGGAGTTTCTGACGGGGCATCCTCCACTCAGGCGGAACTAATAGCCCTCCTTGCTGCCCTTCTCGCTGAGGAAGAAGCAGATGGTATCTGCCTCTTGCTTGTCTGCTGCGATTTCAGGTCTGCTCTCGACGGGATCGCATTTGGATCAGAAAATAGGACCTCATCCTCCAGGCCAAGTTAACATCCACACTTCAGGATGCAGGTGTCCTCTTAACATTCTGTAGATACCCAGTCGTGTCGGTATCTTGAGGGGTGGGGCAGCAGATGGCCTTGCCAAGACTAGCTGCAACAAGGCCACACCTGACTACGTTGTTCCTCGAACACTTTTACAGATTAGGACCCAAATTCGCCGCAAACAGAGAGAAGCTCGGGAAGTAGCCATCCCCCTGGACTCCCCGCCCACCTGGTACGATGTCCTCCGTAAACTTCCTGACCTCGCGTACGTCTATGGGAAAGGGTCGCGGAAAGGGGACGTGGTTGCTGCCCGTATCATCATTAGGTATGACTTTAGCGAGAAGATTGGTAATCCTCCTCTAGCGCTCTTGTGCATTATCTGTGAAACCAGACAACCCTGCTCTACCTCCTAAGATGTCCCCCACACAAAACCTTCCATGACACTGGATACCTCATTTTTGATGATCCTTCCCATATGACCAGTATTATGCAGGCAACGTGATTGTGTTAAAGGAATATCCTTCCTTCCTTAGGCTTTAGTAAGCCCCTTTATAATATTTATACTGTATATACTTGTGGCACTTGCCAGATGCTTCTGGTGTTATTGTACAGGGGCACCTAGTGACGGCACTTGGAGCCCGCTTCCTCTATCAAGGAATAAACAATTGAAATTGAATTGAATTGACCCTAGTGTCGCGCTAGGTATTTACACTATCAAGGGCAAATAATTATATTGGAAATGTTGGTTAGTGATCCCATTACATAATTTGCTTCAGCAATAGCAACATATGGGCCCCGGTGACGATACCTACCACTCTTACCCGAACAAATCTTCTACTGAACAAGGTGTTTAACATGAAATAACCAGGCTGATAATCCGCATGTATGTATGTATGTATGTATGATTTTTACTCAATAAATTCATACAAAATCAAGGTCCCAGTACAGGTGGATAAGTACCCCGCACTGCAACAACAATGTACCGATACTAATTCTAGAATTTTATTCATATATCCACATATTAGCTTAGGTTAATAGATCTGTGCTTGTTAAGCTCAGCTGATAATTATTAACGAAAGATAGTCATGAGTTTCGAAGCTTCGTCAACGATCCGCTCTTACGTCACTAAACTAGTCCACAACCATACAAGCAGTTGGCTTCCACGGTTAGCATAAGCATAATACTTCCATTACTATTTGTATTATTATTACTATTATTATTATTATTACTATTATTTTTATTATAAATATTATTATTATTATTATTATTATTATTATTATTATTATTATTATTATTATTATTATTATTATTATTATTATTATTTGGGGTTTTAGGCCGTGAGACGTGAGTTAATGTTCGACTGATGACTCGCTCTTTGCTCATGAACAATATCAAAATCATCAAATATTAATTTATTTTTCTTTCTAGGGTGTGTAGATGGGAGGAAGGGTGTGTGGATTGGAGGTAGGGTGTGTGGATGGGAGGTAGGGTGTGTGGATGGGAGGAAGGGTGTGTGGTTAGAGGTAGGGTGTGTGGATGGGAGGTTGGGTGTGTGGATGGGAGGAAGGGTGTGTGGATGGGAGGAGGCGGTGGGTGGATGGGGTGTGGATGGGGTGTGTGGTTGGGGTTGGGATGGGGTTGGATGGATGCGGGGAAGGGTTTGTTATTTATTTTAGATTGTTTGGCTCTCTGAGGCTGGCTTGAGGTTTACGGCTGACTAGCTGAAGTGAACGGCTGGCTGGCTTAGGTGAATGGCTAGCTGGCTGAGGTGAATGGCTGGCTGGGCTGAGGCAAATATCTGGCTGGCCAAGAACCCCACCAAACACATCCTCAATGCCAGACAGGCTGCATGTCGTCATTGGCAAGTACTGGGCAAGAACTGGCTCCAGAATGTATCTGCACCGGCGCCAGTGTTGGTCAAATCTGGTCTTGAAGGAGCTCACTCTCGGTGCTGTCACACTCTCTGGCAGTGTGCCAAGAGTTTACAAACTCAGAAAAAGTTTGCCTTGACAATTTTCCGAATCTTGTGGCTTCTTCAACCATAAGCTGTGACCACCCGCCCAGCTAGGCTAGTGGTGCACGTCCTCCAGCTCCAGGTATGAACCCTCGAGTGAGTAATGCCCTCTGAGTTGTTTATAAACTTCAATTAAGTCGCCCCTTAACTACCTGTAGTATAAGCTAGGCAATTCCTGTAGGGGGAGGGATATAAATTTGCCCCACTTAAGAGTTTGATAAAAAACAAACAAATATGAAGCACTATGAGTGTAATGTACGTGGAGATTAAAGATTCACATGGTATACTGTGCGGGTAAACTGAGAATATGAACAAGTACTGTGTGTACTTGTACTGTACTATCGTGCACCAAAATCGTGTCCACTACCCAGCCACAGTGAATGTTCGAATTGCCCTGAGTCTGAAGTTTCGAAACAGCTGTGGGAAATGCTATGGTCGGCCAACAGATGTCGCCCACTGTAGTGTGTGGGGGGGGGAGAAAATAGAGGAGGTGTGGGCTGGATGAGAGGCAGGTTTATTTATTATTTATACCAACATAATTTCAAGCTGCCTTTTTAACTACGTTTTGTCTTACAGTTGTTCCTTTATGGTTACGAATTCATGGAACAGGTGCAGTGCCCTGGGTGCTTATTGCCGCTCAGGTCACAATGATACTTTAAAGAATGGAATATATTAAGGATAAAAGTGAAATATGCAAGGATCAGGGTGAAGGGCCTTGGTCAGCTAGTTTTACTCAGCGACCAGTCACAATTTTGTTGTTATTCCGACAAAAAAATTATGGTAATATTTATTTATATTCCACCCATCCTTTGCTTAATAAATATTTGTGATAATATGCAATATTATATAATTATATACTTATGTTAAAAAGAGTGGAGTGAAAAAGTTATCAGTATTGTAAAATAGTATTCAGACTTAATCTAGTTCCAATTCTTCCAAGTTCCAGTGTTTAAACACCCCACCACAATATGCAAGCTTCATATATTTTGGAGTGTGCTCAGTTACCGTTAATATTGTGTGCTGAACATCATGAGCATTTCAATGATGGTAGCAATTGTAACTATATAATTATATTGTGTTATAAGACAACACATTCCACGACGTGTCATACAGATCATTGTATACCACACAATACATAATTTGTGGCTGTTAAGTTACTTTATTATGAATTTTCATGCGATATAGTTTAAGACATCATTAGGGACATGGATTTAAGGTAATACTGTAGGTGAGTTAATAAATATTAATTGTATTTACAAACAATACTAAAATCCAAACAATACACCAATACACACATCTTAGCATTTGGTCCAGCCATCCATTGCATTCAGGACTTCATCAAGGCGATTAGGGATGGAGTCGACCAGCTTCAGGCACACCCCTGGTCGTCGACGTATACTCTCCCACACGTGGTAAGCTTTGGCCTCTATTACTGCACAGGTTCGCTGCTCCCCAATCACGTTTCATCATGGCCCAAATATGTTCAATCGGATTAATATCACATCCTAGTGTTGGCCAGTCGATGACTTCAATTTCAGGGTGATCCTGGAGGTAGTCCTTCACTATGTTGCTGGTATGAATGGGACTGTTGTCATGAACCAGCCTGATAGTGTGGGGGCTGGAACTGCCATAGGAATTAGCACTTGCTCCAGGATGTCTACATACTGCTCACCAGTGAAACCGCCATTGATCTTGACCAGTTCACCTGGCCCATGTGCCCACATCTACCCCCAGAATGACACTAACACCCTACCACTCACTGCGCCATGTGTTTCTCATGGTAGCGTGTGTTGGGGGCCGCCAGCACTGCCTTGCTTCGGCTCCCACTGACCTGAACACCGTTTCATCGGTAAATATAATGGTTCTCCAGTATTCTTCTCTATGTGGAAGGTGTTCCAATGCAAAGCCGAGTCGACACTCCTTGTGAGTAGGTGTTAGCCACCCTTTGTGAGCTGGAATATGGCAGTCGATCCCGGCTTCATGAAGTCGGAGTCTCGTCGTCATGTGATGGCAGTTGAGGCCCAGATTTCTTGTATGCTCCACTGATGTTCGCATTGGATATGCCGTTGCAGCTGCCACGATCATGGCGTCCATCCTTGCCGACGTTACTCGTGGCCTCCCGCTTCGAGGTTTCGTCTCCACTGAGCCCTCTTCCTCCCACCGGCGGATCCACCTCCTAATCGTCTTGGTGCTCCTCCCCACTTCGAGAGCAATGTTCGGCACAGTTGCCCCGGCTCTCCACATCCCGATGATTTGGCCTCGCTCAGCAATCACTGCCGACGAATTTGCTCGTCCTGCAGGCATATCTGAAATGGCAGAGTAATATTATGTTGTGGTAACTGATGCAGGTTTTTATATACTAGAGTAAATTAATGGTATTAGTAACACCTAGGTTAAGTATTATTACTCTGACATAACGTTTTGGTAAATCTTTTTGGATCAACTGCCCAAGAAACCCTTCCTATTTCATGTATTCATAGTGAACTGCAAGTGGATCCTCCCCCTCCCACCCCCAAACCTCCACCACCACCCCTGCGACTGTAGTGAACATTCGCCGATAATCATCATCATCAAGATTTAGTTTAACCAGACCACTGACACCCATTTGAGTCTCTCCTAGGGCTGGCCAGAGGGATTAGTTAACATATATTTGTGTTTCTATAATTTAGTGTTATATTGTTTGGAGGAGATTACAGTATTTCAAAAAGGTCAAAACTGAACTTAGGGAAAATTTTGGGGTCTCTGCTAAAATATCTTACATTGTAGGGTTAGTGAAGCACATTGTTCGATACCGATTATAAATAGGGCATTCAATGAGAATATGTTGGACTGTTATTTGTGTTCGGCAGTTGGAGCATATAGGTGGGGCTCCATTAGGGGAAGACATGAGTTGGCCATGCGTCAATCGCGTATGCCCAATTCTTAGACGATTCAGAATAGTTTCGTGATGTCGAGAGGATTGTTTTGATGATGACCAAGGATAAACTGATGATTTGATCATTTTTAGCTTATGACTTGTTGGTTCATTTTCCCATTTTGCCAATCGTCAATATTAATTGTTTATAGGTAGTTAGCCTCGCCGATAATCAAAATATATATAGGTTTTCCACTGCTTTACATATTTCTTTGACAATTTTCAGCTATGACTTGTTCGTCCCAGATTACATATAACTGTAATAGGTCACATTACGTTAGGGTTCGTTATATAAAAACGTTTTTCTTCATGTTCATTGAGTCGTTCTGAATTCCATTTCGGCTCAAAATACTACATTACCCAACTCAAACTCCCAGGTTGCAACTGGGGGTGTAACATAACCGAGTAAGGTAACGTGCGGCAAATATGACCACCAAACGCATAGCACATCAAACACCATATTTTTATGGTGAAGTTAACTAAGGAGCTCATATAACAACTGTCATATAATTATAGTAGGGTGTCCAACTAATTACAGCAGATATTTGTAGAGGTGAAAGAATATGTGATTCTGAGTATAAAACTTCATACATATATGGATTTTTCGGTTTACGTTTAGCCGTGAGGTGGATTTTACAAATTACGCAAGGCAACCATTACAAATGGCGGAGTCGAGGCGGGAGACACAGATAGAGATAGCGAAATATAGGAAAGGGGGAAGAAGGTTTAGTAGTGAAAGAATGTGGGTTAAACGGAACAGACTTTTAGGGGGAGAGAAAGTGTGTGGCCTTCTGCCCACTGCATGGTATTGGGTGGTAGGTTGGGGTGACTGAGGCGATGGGAGGGCGGAAAGGATGTGGAGAAAAGAAGGGGAAAGGAAATGGAGGGCCCATCTCTATTTGGGTGGGGTGCACCTCATCTTTAATTTGTTTGGAGGGCCCAGTCATTATTTTTTCTGAGTAGGGTTACACTTTTTATTATAGATAGAGGGAAACGGATGGAGATAGAGACGTGGTGGTTATGATTTTAGGTTGGGGTAGGGGGTTGGCCATGGGTGTTGCTTGCTTTTCCACATATCTTAATCAGGCTCAAGTTACGTGGGATTGACCTTTGTTGCAAAGGTTTTAACTCTAAATACAAGGGGGAGGAGCCACGTCGTCGGTTCTATGACTGTTCATTACAGTAGTTCAAATCATCGCCATAGGTAGAATAGGGGGAGGGGGGTTGGGGAATGCAGGGTAAGGTAATGTGATGGGATGGAATGTTCGATTGACGTTAGTCTTGGGGGAGGGATGAAGGGAAGAGGTGGGGGAGGGAGGAGTGGAGTGGGGGGATGGTGGAGGGGGAGTGTGGGGAGAGAATAAGTAGACGATTAGTGTTTAGGTGTGGTAACCCACGATGCTCAAATTATGAGGTTTAATAGTTGGGTGGGGGGGGGAAGGGAGGGAGGCTAGGCGCGGAGTTGGAACTCGTGAACGTATGATGTTGTTTAATGCAAGTTATGGAACATTACAAAATCTTCAAACGGGTTTTCACGCTATTAATAGGCCTTATGTAATCCACCAATAAGGATTACAACAGCACACAGTATGGCTGCAATTGGCAAGGAAAATAAAATATAACATGGCAAAATTTTTGCCCTGAGTAATTTTTACAACCCACCTCACGCCTAAAGAATAAAGAAAAATGCTTATGTGTATAGAAGATTTTCAACTCAATATCACATATTCTTTCACCTCTACAAATATCTGCTGTCACTCATGGGACACCCTGCAATAGTATAAGGACGACATGGGCTATGCTGACAAATTAATGTGACTTACCTGTTGGTGACGACGATGGTAGGAATGAGACCTCGGCATGTTTCAGTGTTCTATATCACCTCCTTCCCCTGGTGTGGGTGGCGCCAACCTTGGTAACAACTTGTGTATCCTCCGTGACTACCATTAATGGTAGTCACGGAGAATTAATTACTGGTGTGCCCATCAGTCTCACCGTCGTAGCCATGAACTGCAGAGATATGGTCGTTGTGGTGCTTTTATTTACCAGTTACACATCTCTCACCATGCTTAATAATATTAACTATCTTCATGACATTCTTATTGTTATCAGTGATTGCGGAATTCACGATGTTATGCTCCACCTACACACAGCTTGTTACTAGACAAACCCCCACCTCCTCTTCCCCCCCCCCCACACACTACAGTGGGCGACATCTGTTGGCTGACCATAGCATTTCCCCCAGCTGTTTCGAAACTTCAGACTCAAGGCAATTCGAACCTTCACTGTGGCTGGGTAGTGGACACGACTTTGGTGCACGATAGTACATCCGAGATATACCAAAAGTTGCCAAGTGATTTCAGTCTCGAATTAAAGTACTTGGAAAAGAGAGAGTGAAGCAACTTACGGCAAAGAGAAAGGGAAGAGAGATTATCAACTAAAGCAGAAGAGTTAATAAGACGAAATGCCTTTGATTCCACCCTTTCTAACAGTTGGATAGAATAAGAGCCACCCCCAGATATGAAAGCAGTACTCCAAGTTAAGTCGAATGAATCCCTTTTAAACCTGAAGTAATTGCTCAGGAGTGAAGTAGCTACGGTATCTATACAGCATTCCTAGCTTTCGGGAGGCAGTTTTAGCAATGTTTTGGATGTGTGGCTTCCATGACATGTTAGAGGAAATGGTGAGGCCTAGCATATCTATTTTGGAATTTGGCAGAATTATTGAGCCCTGAAATGTGATTGGTGGGAGATCTTCTATATTGTAAAGTGTAATTGGTAAATATTGTGTTTTATTATAATTTTTATTATTATTTTATCCTCTTCACCACTGATCAGCTTGTTAGCCGCTTGGGCAATCGGTCACGTCTCTGTCACGCACTGTTGGCAAGTACTGGGCATGCACCGGCTCCTGAATGTACCTGAACCTGCTCCAGTGTTGGTCAAGTCTGGTCTTGAAAGAGCTCACACTCAGTGCCATCACAACACTTTCTGGCAGATTGTTCCAAGAGTTCACAACCCTCAATCAGAAAAAGTTTACCCTCACAGTTTTCTGGACTTGCGGCTTCTTCAATCTTGAGCTGTGACCCCTTGTGGGGCGAGCGTCCGCCAGCTCCAAGTAAGGACACTCAACTGAGTAGTGCCCCTTGAGATGCTTATACACCTCAATTAGGTAACCCCTTGCCCGTCTGTAGTATAAGCTAGGCAAGTTCAGGCGCTCCAATCTCTCAGGGTAGCTGAGGTGCCGTAGTGCAGGCACCAGTCTGGTTTCTACTTCCCCATTCGGAGATGCTGTACAGATCCGCGTTGATAGATGGAACGATATCAGCTCTAGAAGCAAATCTAGTTTGAGAGTTAGGAGGAAGGGCAAAATGTGAAGAGTGAAGAGTAGAATCATCAGCATAAGAATGGATAGAATTAGTCATAGTGTGAAGTAAATTGTTGATAAAAAAAAGGAAGAGTAGGTGAAAGAACAGAACCCTGTGGAACACCACTATTGGTAGAAAAAAAATTGTCATAGAAAACTAGAATTTTCATCAGAGAAAACGGAAAGGTTTTCATCATAGAAAGTGGGAAAATTCAATAATAGAAAATAGGAAACTTCATCTTAGAAAACGTTAAATTTCATCTTAGAAATGGGAAATTTTATTCATAGAAAACGAAAAATTACATCATAGAAAACGGAGTTTCATTATAAATAACGAAAAATATATTATAGAAAACGGGAAATTTCACCATAGAAAATGGGGAATTGTACCACAGAAAATGGATAATTTCATCATAAAAACGAGAAATATCATTATAGAAAATGGCAAGTCTAATTATAAAAAATAAGAAATTTTAATAATAGAAATCTATCATAGAAAACGGGAAATTTTCATCATATAAAACAGTAAATTCATCATAGAAACTTTAATTTTCACAATAGAAATGGGAATATTTCATCATAGAAAATGGGAAATTTTTGTCATAGAAAATGGGGAAAATTATTATAGAAAACGAGACATATATAAAGCAAATATCATTTAATTATGGTATCTTACCAAATAACACACTGTACAGTACAGGAGTTGAAGAGCATAAATTCATAATCTGTAATCCGTACAGAGATCACCATAAAGCTTCTGAAAATGTGGACCAAAGTGAGATGTTCCCATCACTCAACTATCCTGACAATATTCTCTTGTAACAATAAAAAGTTTTTTATTTACTTTTATTTTCTTATTTTTTTACCTTTTATTAATCTGCCCTCCTTTGTTCGTTACTCTCTGTATATCAACTTCGTACTGTATACTTGTGAAATGGAGAAGGTTAGGGAGCAACTGAGAGGGAGAGACTTGTTTATGGCCGAGGCTGGCTGAGGGGTGTTAAGGAATGTAGGCCCTCACTCACCACGGGGAGACCAAGGATGTGGACAACTGAGGTAATGGGGTTATGATATTTCTTATGGCTCACTGTATCACTGCATAATACCAAAGACATGCATGACAATGTTTTACTCAACACAAGGGAATTGAGAACAAATCACAACGGTTCTTCGTTTATTAACGACGTTACTCAAAAGGAACGGTTTCACTTTCAAAACAATAACCTGTCTTCCTAGCTAGCTAACGAGGGGTCACACGAATCACAATAAATTTCGTGAAACGGATAAAACCTGAAAGGTCCGACTCACACAAATATATTCCGCCATGGGAAAGGATGACCCACGCACATCTATACATCACAATGCCAAAACAGACTGCCCTAAGACACAGGCTGCCCTAAGACACAGACTGCCCTAAGACACAGGCTGCCCTAAGACACAGACTGCCCTAAGACACAGACTGCCCTAAGACACAGGCTGCCCTAAGACACAGGCTGCCCTAAGACACAGGCTGCCACACGATCATGACGTCACGTCTCCTTGCTCTCTTATTGGTTCAGGCCTAAGGCATTCACACTCACAGGTCACTGTGATTGGCTCACGCTTGGCGGGAAACATTCATGACATTATTACACTGTGAAGCATAAGTTCCATTTGATACAATTAAATATTTCCTGGTATATTCCTCCTTTTCTTTACCCTTAATTGTATTCGACATATTACAGTATTTCAGAGTTATAATGTGGTACAGTGGTAGTTTTTAGACATCAGGTATAAACCACAAGTTTGTCTTCACTTGTTAATATCGTACTTGTATACAGTCCTGCTGCATCCTCCGGTCACTTAATTTACTTAGTAAAATAAATAAAATAATAATGCATTAGTATCTGTGATAAGGGACATAATGAAAAATGTATAGCAGAATATAAAAGCATTTAATCAACTTCATCTCGATACAAATGGTCATTCAACCTTGTTTTAGAACATGGGTTCTCAACCAGGGGGGGGGGGGAAACTGGTTCGGGAGCAAGAGATATGTTCCGTTGAGAAATCAATCACAGAATTTTGGCCCTTAATGTGCGATTCCTACCCAAAAGTGGCAGAAAGAGCCATCCGTGCATTGCTTCCGTTTGTGTCGACATATCTTTGTGAGTCAGGCTTTTAAACTCTGTTGCAAATTAAAACGAAGCAACGTAGTAGATTAGAGGGAGAAAATGACCTGCGTTGTGCCCTTTCAAGCACTCCTCCGCGTATCCCAGAATTGGCGAAGAAAAAACAATCACAGGTTTCTCATTGACTGTAATCTTCATCTGAATAAAATTAATTATAAATTTACAATATCCTGGTATTCTATTGAACTTTTTGTTTATTGCATTATGCTTCAGTTTGGTCTGTTAAGTAATTCATTATAAATAAAAAAAAACTATTTTACTTTTATTTAAGTTTTATAAATCCATCAACATTTTCAATTGGCATTTAATTTGTAAAACTCCACTATAAAAATAATCCATGTAAAATTGTAAATGTATATGTACTAATATGGAAAAAATAAAGGATTTTCAGTATTATATGCATATTATTTGGAATGCACTTTTTGAGGCAGACAATCTTGGAAAAGAGGGGGAATGACATTCTGACATATAGTGAAAGGGGTGCATGGCAAACAAGGTTGAGAACCACTGGTCTAGAAGGAGCAGGATCTCACTAGACCAACACCTCATCATAGTTTAACAAGTAGGAGAATTTAAATTTATACCCAAATTTTAACTTATAATCCCAGAAAAAAGTAAGAAAATGCCCAATAAAATGTACCCGGTATTATAGTAAAATTATTACATCATAGTTTCTAATCTAAAAACTAGGAAAAAATACAATGTCGATGTTTTTAACTAAAGTATTGATGTTTCATGGTAATGCTAAGGGTACAGGGTATTTTTTTAATCAAAGAACCTTAAATGATTAACATATTTTAGGACGTGCAATAAACAGGAACCTAAAAATATAATAATTTAGAAACATTTAGGGATCCCGAATAAAAACGTGACCTTGTACATCAGCCAAAATTGCGACCATTCTTATCGACAAAACAATTTAATCCTTTACATCTTTCATTCTTCATAATGCACAAACCTTTGCTAAATTTATTCACAACATCCAATGTACTGTATATGTGTAAGACTTCTGATTACTGATGCAGTGAACCACAAAGACCATTTTCTTAAATACTGTACTGTTACTTGAGGGTCATATGCCTGGAAATTAATGTGGGTGGAAAATTTATGTTTGCAGCAAGAAAACTGGTATAGCTTAGGGTGGTTAATCTTCAGGTGAAATAAGCTGGGTGGCGAGTCTTCAGGTGATCATTAACTTATAAAGAAATGTTATACAGGTATTTACATTACTGTGAACCCTTCCAAGGCTAAATGATACATTGTCAACTCGAGCTCATATTGGAGGAGCTTAGGAGCTATTGTAATAAAAATATAGAACATCTGGTTAATGTCTTAAGTTTTTATCTTTAATACAAGATGGATATAACAAACTTTAATACTAAGTACAAATCAGTGTTAAATGAGAAGAGATCAGAGGTTAGCTCTTGATTTTTATTCTCTTTGCTAGTAAAAGAAGTTTTACATATTGCCTAGAACTGGAATCCATTAAATGCGGAACAATAATGGGAGACCTATCTTCTTTGGATACGGTACTTGAAATAATGATGTAAGAGTAGTAGAGGGAATTAAAAATGGGAAGAGAGTCAAATCCAGTAGTCATTTTATACTTAAGAAAACTATATTAGAATATCAAAATAAATATGGAGAAGAAAAGTACAGGAGTTATGGCTTTAAAATGAGAAAGTCAAGAGGAGGGTAATAATGACAAGATACAGTACAGTAATTGAAAGATATATTTTGAATGGTTAATAGGGCCTAGTAATGGAATGGAAAAATGAGAAAAACACTTCAGTACTAGGACAAATATTTAACGAGATAAAATAAACATAGTCCTCGGTTTCAAATTGCACTGAGATGAAACTTGGCAGGAATGTTTTAGTTAAGATTGCACTGAAGTCTGTAAACTGTATGACCTGTCTAATAAGAAGCACTGAAAATATTGCAGTAACATTGAGACATTAAAACTATTTGTTCTCAGCACTTCTTTAAACCTCTGCTGGGGAGAAATGACGAAAAAATTTAGAGACAATTCTGGTGTGGTGGTCCCTGGTACACCTCACAGATTTGAGTCTTCAAGTCCCCAAGTGAGGTTCTCAGTTGATTACGGTTGTAGTGCTGAGGACGAAACATTTCTATTATGGGGAGCAGAGGGTAGATTGTGGTAGGTTTCATACACATAGTTTGAAAGTTAGCGATATAATGTGTGGTGTGAGTGCTGTTGTGTGATGTTCAAGGTGTTCTATTGTTGCCATCGACGCTGTTCGTGTATCAATCAATCTCCCCATTCCCAAGTAATATTGGTATAGGAAGGAAGTTCATAGATATATTGATCGAAATTTATAATCCCCGGGTCGAAATGTAAAAATTCCAAGTTCATGAAGTAGCTCTGCAATTTAGTGGTACTGTAAATACATAATTCTACATTAGCAATAATATATCATCATATATTAAACTCATTTGTTTGGATTTCTTCTGTTTATATAAAAAAAAGGTCTTTTAACCAAACAGGAACACAGAGAAAACTCCCTTACCCCGTCAATGGTAACTGTTGGGATGAAGTAAACGCGTGGCTTGAGTGACGACGTCCGGACACCATTCTTATAGAGCAGACCAGACCCAACTGTACTCTTAGAGCATTCATCAATCGGGGCCCAGTCGACGCCAACCTCTCTGCTACACTGCAGGTAAGTATTTGAACAAGAACAGTAAATAAAACAAAAGGTGAGAATAGCTGAAGAAAGGGACTACAGTACTCGTGTATTATATGCTAGAAAAAGGGTTTTGTAATTGTCTAAGTCAATTTCACACGTTTCTACATCTCTTTACTTTTCTCTTATCTGACTGATAATACAACAAAAACGTAAAAACGATTCAAATGTTGAAAATACACAAAAACACAGAAGTAAAGTTAAAAATAAAAGTATTATATATATATATATATATATATATATATATATATATATATATATATATATATATATATATATATATATATATATATATATATATATATATATATATATATATATGCAAGTAAATCACTGTAGGTGCGCATGATCTAGGTATATGCTGATAACCACAAGGAAAGAAAACACGAAGTTCCCAAGCGCTTTCGTGTAATTCACATCTTCAGGGGTGA
>NW_024724648.1:0-17500 GCF_018991925.1 Homarus americanus
AATACAACACCAGCAATAACTACAAATAAATACAACACCGGCAACAAATACAACACCAGCAAATAAATACAGCAAATACAACACCAGCAATAAATACAGCAAATACAACACCAGCAAATAAATACAACACCAGCAACAAATACAATGAAATAACAAAACAAATACAATATCAACAACAAATACAACACCAGCAAATAAATACACACTAGCAAACAAATACAACACCAGCAACAAATACAACACCAGCAACAAATACAACACCAGCAAATCAAATACAACACCAACAACAACACAACAAATACAACACCAGCAAATAAATACAACACCAGCAACAAATACAACACTCAGCAACAAATACAATACCAGTAAACAAATACAACAAATACAACACAGCAAATAAATACACACATCAGCAACAAATACAACAAATACAATACCAGAAATAAATACAAATACCAGCAACAAATACAACACTAGCAAATAAATACAACACCAGCAAATAAAATACAACACCAACAACAAATACAATAAATACAACACCAGCAAATAAATACAACACCAGCAACAAATACAACACCAGCAATAAATAAACAAATACAACACCAGCAACAAATAAATACAACACCAACAACAAATACAACAAATACAACACCAGCAACAAATACAACACCAGCAACAAATACAACACCACAGCAACAAATACAAACACCAGCAACAAATACAACACCAGCAAATAAATACAACAAATACAACACCAGCAACAATACAACACCAGCAACAAATACAATAACACGCAAACAAATGCAACACCAGCAACAAATACATACAACACCAGCAAATAAATACAAATAAATACAACACCAGCAACAAATACAACACTAGAACAAATACAACAAATACAACACCAGCAACAAATACAACACCAGCAACAAATACAGCAAATACAACACCAGCAACAAAATACAACACCAGCAACAAATACAACAAATACAACACCAGCAACAAATACAAACACCAAAGCAACAAATACAACACCAACAACAAATACAACACCAGCAACAAATACAACACCAGCAACAAATACAACACCAGCAACAAATAATACCAGCAACAAACAGCAAATACAACACCAGCAACAAACAACAAATACAACACCAGCAATAACAGCAAATACAACACCAGCAACAAATACAGATAAATACAACACCAGCAAATAAATACAATAAATACAACACCAGCAACAAATACAACACCAGCAAATAAATACAAATAATAAGCAACAAATACAACACCAGCAACAATACAACACCAGCATCAAATACAACACAGCAACAAATAACACCAACAACAAATACAACACCAGCAATAAATACAATTACCAGCAACAAATACAACACTATAAATAAATATAAATACCAGCAACAACACAAATAAAATATAACACCAGCAATAAATACAACACCAGCAACAAAATACAACAAATACAACACTAGCAACAAATACAACACTAAACAACAAATACAACACCAGCAACAAATACAACACCAAATACAAATACAACACCAGCAACAAATACAACCCTAACACTAAATACAACACCAGCAACAAATACAACACCAACAACAAATACAACACCAGCAACAAATACAACACCAGCAACAAATACAACACCAGCAACAACAACAATACTAACAACAAATACAAACACCCAATAAATAAATACAACACCAGCACAAATACAACACCAGCAACAAATACAACACCAACAACAAATACAACACTACAACAAATAAGCAAATAATTAACAAAATACAACACCAGCAACAAATCAACACTAAACACAAATACAACACAATAAATAAATACCAGCAAATAAAAATAACAAATAAATAAATACAACACCAACACAAAACAAATAAAACAACAAATACAACGCCACATAAATACAACACCAGCAATAAATGCAACACTAACAGCAAATACAACACCAGCAACAAATACAACACCAACAACAAATACAACACCGACAATAAATACAACAAATACAACACCAGCAAAATAACAGCAAATACAACAATCAGCATAAATACAACAAATACAAATACCAGCAACAAATACAACAACAAATACAACACCAGCAACAAATACAACACCAGCAACAAATACAACACACCAGCAAATAAATACAACACCAGCAACAAATACAAAATACAACACCAGCAACAAACAGCAACAAATACAACACCAGCAACAAATATAAATAATCAACACCAAATACAACACCAGCAACAAATACAACACCAACAACAAATAAACACCAAATAAATAAATACAACAACAACACCAAATACAACACCAACAACAAATACAACCCAACACTAAATACAACACCAGCAATAAATGAACAACACCAAATACAACACCAGCAACAAATACAACACCAGCAACAAATACAACACCAACAACAAATACAACACCAGCAACAAATGCAACACAACACGCAAATACAACACCAGCAACAAATACAACACCAGCAATAACAGCAAATACAACACCAGCAACAACACAACACCAGCAATAACAGCAAATACAACACCAGCAAACAATGCAACACCAAATACAACACCAGCAAAAAATACAACACCAGCAACAAATACAAATAATAACAACAAATACAACACCAACACTCAAATACAACACCAGCAACAAATGCAAATACACCAACACTAAATAACACAGCAAATAAATGCAACACTAACAACAAATACAACACCAACAACAAATACAACACCAACACTAAATACAACACCAGCAAATAAATGCAACACCAACACCAAATACACCAGCAAATAAATACAACACCAGCAAACAAATACAACACCAGCAAATAAATACAACACCAGCAACAAAATGCAACACCAACAGCAAATACACACAAATAAATAATACACCAGCAATAACAGCAAATACAGCACCACAACAAATACAACACCAGCAACAAATACAACAGCAACAAATACAACAAATATAACACCAGAACAAAAAATAAACACCAACAAATAAATACAACACCAGCAACAAATACAACACCAACAATAAATACAACACCAGCAACAAATACAACACCAACAACAAATACAACACTAGCAACAAATACAACACCAGCAACAAATAACAACAATCAAATACCAACACCAACAACACCAGCAACAAAATGCAAACAAACACCAGCAACAAATACAACACCAGCAAAAAATACAACACCAACAACAAATACAACACCAACAACAAATACAAAACACCAGCAACAAATGCAACACCAACAGCAAATACAACACCAAAACAAATAAACCAAACAAATACAACACCAACAACAAATCAACACCAACACAAATACAACACCAGCAACAAATGCCAACACAAATACAACACCCATAATAAAACAACACCGGCAACAAATGCAACACCAACACAAATACAACACCAGCAAACAAATGCAACACCAACACCAAATACAACACCAGCCAAATACAACACCAACATAAATACAACCAGCAACAATTGCAACACCAACACCAAATACAACACCAGCAACAAATACAACACCAGCAACAAATACACACCAACAACAAATACAATGCCAACAACAAATACAGCAAATACAACACCAGCAACAAATACAACAAATACAACACCAGCAACAAATAATACAAATACCAGCAAACAATACAACACCAGCAACAAATACAACACCAGCACAACAGCAAATACAACACCAACAACAAATACAAAAGCAATAACAGCAAATACAACACTAGCAAATAAATACAAACACTAACAACAAATACAACACCAGCAACAAATACAACACCAGCAAATAAATACAACACCCGAGCAATAACAGCAAATACAACACCAGCAACAAATACAACACCAGTAATAACACAAATACAACCACAACAAATACAACACCAGCAATAACAGCAAATAACACCAGCAACAACAAATACAACACCAGCAATAATACAAATACAACGCCAACAACAAATACAACACCAGCAATAACAGCAAATACAAATACCAGCAACAAATACAAAAGCAAACAAATACAACACCAGCAATAACAGCAAATACAACACCAGCAACAAATAATACAACACCAGCAACAAATACAACACCAACAAATACAACACCAGCAATAAATACAACACCAGCAATAACAGCAAATACAACACCAGCAACAAATACAACACCAGCAATAACAGCAGCAAGCAACACTAACAAATACAACACCAGCAACAAATACAACACCAGCAACAAATACAACACCAGCAAATAAATACAACACCAGCAACACAGCAAATACAACACCAGCAAATAAATACAGCACCAGCAACAAATACAACACCAGCAACAAATACAACACCAGCAACAAATACAACACCAGCAGCAACAAATACAACACCAGCAATAACAGCAAATACAACACCAGCAACAAATACAACACCAGCAACAAATACAACACCAGCAATAACAGCAAATACAACACCAGCAACAAATGCAACACCAGTAATAACAGCAAATACAACACCAGCAAATAAATACAACACCAGCAAATAAATACAACACCAGCAAATAAATACAACACCAGCAACAAATACAACACCAGCAACAAATACAACACCATAACAGCAAATACAACACCAGCAACAAATACAACACCAGCAACAATACAACACCAGCAACAAATACAACACCAGCAACAAATACAACACCAGCAATAACAGCAAATACAACACCAGCAACAAATACAACACCAGCAATAATACAAATAACACCAGCAACAAATACAACACCAGCAACAAATACAACACCAGCAATAACAGCAAATACAACACCAGCAACAAATACAACACCAGCAATAACAGCAAATACAGCACCAGCAACAAATACAACACCAGAACAAATACAACACCAGCAATAACAGCAAATACAACACCCAGCAACAACAGAACACCAGCAACAAATAAACACCAGCAATAACAGCAAATACAACACCAGCAATAAATAACACCAGCAATAACAGCAAATACAACACCAGCAAATAAATACAACAACACAAATACACCAGCAACAAATACAACACCAGCAACAAATACAACAAATACAACACCAGCAACAAATACAACACCAGCAACAAATACAACACCAGCAACAAATACAACAAATACAACACCAGCAACAAATACAACACCAGCAAATAAAGCAGCAAATACAACACCAGCAAATAAATACAACAAATACAACACCAGCAAATAAATGCAACACCAACACCAAATACAACACCAGCAAATAAATACAACACCAACAAATAACAAATACAACACCCAACAACAAATACAACACCAAAACAAATACAACACCAACACAAATACAACACCAGCAACAAATGCAACACCAACACCAAATACAACACCAGCAACAAATGCAACACCAACACCAAATACAACACCAGCAACAAATGCAACACCAACACCAAATACAACACCAGCAACAAATGCAACACCAACACCAAATACAACACCAGCAACAAATGCAACACCAACAAAGAATCTCATGACGTTTAGAAACCTCAACTTACTTCACCTAATGCTAAATAGGTTAGGTTAGGTTAGGTTAGGTTAGTGTTAGGTTAACATAAGGGTTAGATTGGTTTAGGTTAGGTTAGGTTAGGTTAGGGTTAGGGTTAGGTTAACATAAGGGTTAGATTGGTTTAGGTTAGGGGTTAGTTAGGGTTGTTGCATAGGGTTAGATTGGTTAGGTTAGGTTAGGTTTATAGTTACATAAGGGTTAGATTGGTTTAAGTTAGGTTAGGTTAGCATGAAGGGTTAGATTGGTTTAGGTTTGAGTTAGTTAGGTTAGGTTAGATTGGTTTAGGTTTAGGTTTGAGGGGTTGGGTTAGGTTATCATATGGGCGTTTAATCATCTGGTTAATGTGAGTTGAGGTTCCTAAATCTTTTTACCAGATCCCAACTTTAGACCCAAATCATGAACAACAACAGCAAGTAACAATAATAACAAGTAAAAACAATAACAAGTAACACAATAATAAGTAACACAAGTAACTTACAATAACAAATTACACAATAATAACAAGTAAAAAAGTAACAAACAATAACAAATAACACAATAACAAGTAACAGAATTATAACAAGTAACAATAATAACAAGTAACACAATAATAACAAGTAATACACAATAACAACAAGTAAAACAATAATAACTAGTAACGCACAATAATAATAAGTAACACAATAATAACAAGTAACTCAATAACATCAAGTAACACACAATAACAACAAGTAACTCAATAACATCAAGTAACACACAATAACAACAAGTAACACAATAATAAGTACCAAGTAACGCAATAACAAGTAACTCAATAACATCAAGTAACACACAATAACAAGTAACACAATAATAATAAGTAACAAGTAACGCAATAACAAGTAACAATAATAAAAAAGCAACACAATAATATCAAGTAACAATAATAAAAAAAGTAACAATAACAAGTAACACCAACATTTCACAACCAAAAAACACAAGTAACAACAAGTAACAACATCTAACAACAACATCATGGCAGTAAACAATAGCATCAGTTAAAGGGCCAGACCAAGGAACAGAGAGAAACGGAGAGAGACAGACAGACAGAGACAGAGAGATACAATGAGTGAGAGAGAGAGACAGAGATAAAGAGAGAGACAGAGAGAGGTGCAGAAACAGAGAGAGAGAGAGAGAGAGACAGAAACAGAGAGAGAGGTGCAGAAACAGAGATAAAGAGAAAGAGAGAGAGAGAGATAGGTATAGAGAGGAGGAAATAACTTGAGGACTTACGAGATGGCATTTCCTACTTGTTAAAATACTGCAGTGAATGTACAGTAGTCGCCACCAACAGTAACAACAACAGCTCCAACAACAGCACCAACAACAGCACCAACAGCACCAACAATAACATTAACAACAACAGAAACAACAATAACAAGACCAATAGTAACAACAACAACAACAACAACGAGATCAACAGCACTAGCAACAACAACAGCAACAACAACAACAACAACAAGACCAACAGCACTCAGCAACAACAACACAACAACAACAACAACAACAAGACCAACAGCACTAGCAAACAAACAACAACAACAACAACAACAACAAGACCAACACACCAACAACAACAACACCAACAGCATAGCAACAACAGCACTAGCACTCAGCAACAACAACAGCAATAGCACTAGCAACAACAACAACAACAACAACAGCAACAACTATAATAACAAGAGAAACAACAACAACATTAGTAAACAAACATCCATCTTCATCAATAACAATAAATAACCCACCCAATAACAAACACAACGAACAATTCAATAACAAAACTACAAATGCACAGACATGCACACAGCCCACAACAATCACCTTGTGCAACTACCTTTGATTCAATAACACGTACTGCACGCACAGCCTTTAGTAACAACAACACACACACACACACATACAGCTATAACAAAACACACACACACAGCTATAACAAAACACACACACATACAGCTATAACAAAACACACACACACTACAGCTATAACAAAAACACACACACATACAGCTATAACAAAACACACACACACTACAGCTATAACAAAAACACACACATACAGCTATAACAAACACACACACATACAGCTATAACAAAACACACACACATACAGCTATAACAAAACACACACACATACAGCTATAACAAAACACACACACATACAGCAATAAACACACACACATACAGCTATAAAAAAACACACACACATACAGCTAATAAAACACACACACATACAGCATAACAAAAACACACACACAGCTATAACAAAACACACACACATACAGCTATAAAAAAACACACACACACATATATAAAATAACAAAACACACACAAACATACAGCTATAACAAAACACACACACATACAGCTATAACAAACACACACATACAGCTATAACAAACACACACACATACAGCTATAAAAAACACACACACACATACAGCTATAAAAAAACACACACACACATAGAAGTAACAAAACACACACACACATACAGCTATAACAAAACACACACACATACAGCTATAACAAAACACACACACACATACAGCTATAAACAAAACACACACACACTCATACAGCTATAACAAAAACACACACACATACAGCTATAACAAAACACACACACATACAGCTATAAAAAAACACACACACATACAGCTATAACAAAACACACACAATACAGCTATAAAAAAAAACACACACATAACAGCTATAACAAAACACACACACACACACATACAGCTATAACAAACACACACATACAGCTATAACAAAACACACACACACACACAAGCTATAACAAAAACACACATACAGCTATAACAAAAACACACACACATACAGCTATAACAAAAACACACACACATACAGCTATAAACACACACATACAGCATATAACCAAACACACACACATGGCTATAACCAAACCTGTGCAATATAACACACACATACAGCTATAACAAAACACACACACAAACACCTATAACAAAACCACACACATACACTATAACAAACACACACATACAGCTATAAAAACACACACATACAATATAACAAAACACACACATACATATACCAAACCACACATAGCTATAACAAAACACACACACACACACATACAGCTATAACAAAACCACACAAGCTATAACAAAACACACACACACTTTACACTATAACAAAACACACACACACATAGCTATAACCAAACACACACACATACAGCTATAACAAAACACACACACCTATAACCAACACACACTGCTATAACAAACACACACACAAGCTTAACAAACCAACAAACACACATACAGCTATAACACACACACACACAATAACACACACAATATAACACACACACACATTATAATCAGTCAAAATTCCTAAAAATCGTAACAATTCTGGAGACTGTGATGGTGAATATGTACGCTAAGTTTGAACCCCTCGTAACTTTGTCCATTCTTAAGTTATATTGCAGACAAGCTTGTTAAGACGAAGGACTTATATACATGCAACACTGACCGCCCTTCCCACACGACATCATCTGCCTTCCTGGAGTAACAAACGCAGGGAGCTTGAGGCGCGCGCTCCTCACTACCCTGCCTCCACTCAGGGCCAGTTAATGTTTGTTGTTGTAGGAAGTGTACAGTGCTTGTCTTGTGTCCTATCTCTCTCTCTCTCTCTCTCTCAGGAGGTAGGAGGTCTTAAGGGAGAGAAGGAGGCCAGGCAGGGTATTGGTTCAGGAGACGGAAGGGAGGGAGGGAGGGAGAGCATGTTATTGGTGTAAGGGAGGACACAGGCAGGATAGATAGGGAGGATGGATTGTGGTAAGTATGAGGGAGGCAGGGTAGGTAAACAAGAGAGAGGCAGGGTAGGTAAACAAGAGAGAGGAGGGAGGTTAACTTAGTAGGGGGGTGGGGGGATAGGAGGGCATGATGTCACCTTTAACGTTGGAAAAGGTCGCCCCGGATAATGGCATCACAAACCTCACACAAGTCACCACAGTTCACTGACCATAACCACCATGTATCAACCCCTCCCACTACTCGCCCCAACCCCCAGCCTGGCCCCAGTACCCTCTCCTTCACCCCAGGGGTTATGGGGTGGTGATTATGACGTATATGCGGGTGTGGGGTTGCTTGGCACGAGGCACTATGTGGGGGAGGGGCATTGGGGCACTGTGAGGTTGGAATCGCGGCCTGGCTCGCCCCAGGTCCTCCCCTATATGGTCAAGTGCCGTTACCCCCTCCCCCCTCCGTGGTAGTGCTCCTCCCCTCCCCCCTCCGTGGTGCTCTCCCCTCCCCCCTCCGCGGTGCTTCTCCCCCCCTCCGTGGTGCTCTCCCCCCTCCCCCTCCGTGGTGCTCCTTCCCCCCAGTTGCTAATACTGCCCCTTGTTGTTACCCCCTGTAGGTACCACCACCACCACCCCTCCTCTCCCAGCCGCTACCACCACCTGCTGCTGCCACCACCACTACTACTACCACCACTACTATCTACCACCACTCACTACTACCAAGTACTGCTATCACCACCAACTGCCACCACCACCACCAACAACAATTACTAACCAACCATCATCACTAACCACAATTTCCACTGACTTCCTCCTCTTCTTCCTTTCCATTACCACAGCTTTCGACCACTCTACCACCACTATTACCACCACAACTACCACTATCACCACAAGTTATCAGCCTCAACTCCAACCACCCCCCCACCTACCGAAGAAGGGGAGGGGGGGGGGTTGAAGGGAGGACTAAATCATAATATTACAAAAAAGTCATCATTCCTCGCTTTATCGTTCCTTTCCTCTCTTCCTTCCTTCTTGCCCTCCTCCTTTATCCCTCTCTCCCTTCCTTCCGTCTCCTCCTTCCCTCCCCCCTCCTTCCCTCCCCCTCCCCTCCCCCTTCCCCCACCCCCCCCATTGATGTGTATGATGTGTAGACAGGCGCGTGCTTGTTTGTAGTTGCTGGTGGTTGTTTGGCTGAGGTTGTACGCTCTCTTGTCTAGTTTACCCCTGTTTACAGTGGCACATAGTCTGTTTATATATCCCCCCCTGTCTTTTTTTATATTGATACCTGTCTGCATTGGCACCTGTCCTTGTTTACATTGGCACATGTCTTTGTTTACTTTAGCTTCTGTCTTTGTTTACATTGGCACCTCTCTGTTTACATTGGCTCACTCTGGAGGCCAATGAACACAAGTAATGGGGAGAGGTGGAGAGTGAGGGAGAGGTGGAGGGTGAGGGAGAGGAGGAGGGTGAGGGAGAGGTGGAGGGTGAGGGAGAGGAGGTGAGGGAGGTGTGGAGGTGAGGAGAGGAGGAGGTGAGGGTGAGGAGGAGGTGGAGGTGAGGAGGTGGAGGTGAGGGAGAGGAGGTGAGGGAGGATGAAGAGTGGATAAGATGAACCCAGACATTATCCACTGACACAAATTGATTCTTGGACATGAACAGACAGACAGACAGACCAGGCATACACTTAACACACCCTCATTGGAGAGGTTGCAGAGAGATTTTGGGTGAAGGGAGGAGGGAAGAGATGAAGGACGGAAGGAAGGAGGATGATTCTCACCTGTCCAATCAGGACTAATGGTCGGTGGTGCTTGCTGGTCATCTATATCTCTTCGGGTGTGTGTGGTATTGATGTTATGTGTGATGTGTGTGCTGATGTGTGTGTGTGTGTGTGTGTGTGTGTGTGTGCGCTGATGAGTCAATCTATTAAAAATGAGAATATTAACACAAGTGAACAACCATTAAGAACAAATGATGAACATGAAGAACAGAGGATGAACAACCATAGACAAAGATGATGAACTTTAGCATGAAGGAAGAACAAAAGATGAACAACCATGAAGAACAATAGATGAACAACCATGAAGAACAAAAGATGAACAACCATGAAGAACAAAAGATGAACAACCATGAAGAACAAAAGATGAACAACCATGAAGAACAAAAGATGAACAACCATGAAGAACAATAGATGAACAACCATGAAGAACAAACGATGAACATCCAAGAACAAAAAATGAATAACCATGAAGAACAAAAGGTGAACAATCATGAAGAACAAAAGAGGAACAACATGAAGAACAAAAAATGAACAACCCCGAAAAACAAAAGATAAATAACCAGGAAGAACAAAAGATGAACAACCATGAAGAACAAAAGGTAACAGACGTGAAGAACAAGAGATGAATAACCAGGAAGAACAAAAGATGAACAACCATGAAGAACAAAAGATGAACAACTTGAAAAACAATATGAACAACCATGAAGAACAAAATATGAACAACCATGAAGAACAAAAGATGAACAACCATGAACAAAATATGAATAACCATGAAGAACAAAAGATTAACAAATAACCACAATTACTATCCACAGGTGTTAGCTTCCCACGACCGCAGCTCAAAGTGTTGTGGGGGAGGGTCACTGACTTTACGCTGCCCAGGTAAACTTACGTCACGGCTACTCTGGTGACGTCACGGCTACTGTGTGATGTCACGGCTACAAAGGTGACAACAACAACAGGAAGAGGAAGAACACAGCCCCACCCCGCCCCGCCCCGCCCCGCCTCACGAGACACCACCCCCATTTCGTCTGCAGCTATCGGGATACTGTACCTACTAGATACATTGATTTTATTATTATTATTATTATTATTATTATTGTTATTATTATTATTATTATTATTATTATTATTATTTTTATTATTATTATTATTATTACTATTATTATTATTATTATTATTATTATTATTATTATTATCATTATTATTATTTTATTATTATTATTATTATTATTACTATTATTATTATTATTATTATTATTATTATTATTATTATTATTATTGTTATTATTATTGTTGTTGTTTCATTTCAATATACAACTTATTTCTGTACTGTTTTGTCTTAAGTTTATGTGTCAGTATATACATGCCTGGTATTAACCAACAATTATCCAGATTAAGCTGAAAACAATTTTAAATCCGGGTTCGCATCGCTCAGTTTATCCCATGAGCTAAAACGAGTTAAATATCCCACGCGTTCGTCTGCAATGTTCGGATTTTAGTTCAAGAGTTACCCGGGACTGAAACTTAGGGTTTGTTTGGCTAATTTTCACCCTAACTGGAGATGGGAGAACACGTCCATCTACAGCTACTCTTAAAATACGAACATGGCCGGGAAATTAGGCTAAGACTCTACAGTAGTAGTCTAGTTAGAGGCGTTCTTGTAAATCCGACATTTTAGGAATTAGAGAGAATCCGGATCTTGGTGAGCTAAAGTGAGGAAGGAATCCGCGGTGTTCGTGAGCAATGTTCGGATCTTAGCCAAGTGGTGTGTTATTTACCGAAAACTATCCGGATGTTCTTTCTTGATAGTAAATATTCGAGAACGAGGCTTTTTATAGGGTGATGAAGGCGGATTGTGACATCGTTCTGGTAGTGAAGGTGGATTATGACATCGTTCTGGTAATGAAGGCGGATTATGACATCGTTCTGGTAATGAAGGTGGATTATGACATCGTTCTGGTAATGAAGGTGGATTATGTCATCGTGGATTATGTCAGCTTATTTCACATGAAGAATAGACACCCAGCTTATTTCACTTGAAAATTAGACACCCAGCTTATTTCACGTGGGGGTTAGGTAATAGTAAGCGTTTAGATGTGAATCATTAGGTGGAATAAGCTGGGGGTTAATCTTCAGGTGGTCCCAAACAATTACAAAATTACGATAAATTCCGGTAGTTGAGGGAAAAGTTTCAGTTCTGGAGGTGAAATGATGTGAATTCTTAGCACAATTTGAATGAGCTTAATTAGCAAATTCTCACATGCAAAATTAAGTGTTAAAGTATGGCCGGTGGAACTCTCTCTCTCTCTCTCTCTCCCCGTATCTGTCTATGATACGTTGCATAGTTCTCCCCTCCACACCACCACCACCACCACCAGTCCACTGTTGCCAGGACATCGTGAAGCAGCTGGCGTGGCGACCTTTTGCACTTGGTCATGTCAGCGATAATATTAGCTGACAACTTTACTACACGCGAGAGTAAAATTCTGTGTGCGTCACTCTGCAGGAATACTGAAAAAGGTCTGAGTGTGACGAATCAATATCTGATGTGCCATAAAAATGACAGTTATGTTTGTATTTATTAAGTCTCCTCAGTAAGTTACATCACCAAACACAGGTGTGAACTCCGTTGCTTTACTGTAAACTCCGTCCTGTCTGGCGTGACATTTGGTTCACACTTACAGGTGGAATTGTAAAAAAAAAAAAAAAAAATCTCAATTCTCGGGCGCCCATGATGTTTTTTTTTACACTTACATCTGGAAAATGAGATAGTAAGTGTTTATGATCTGGACGTGAAGTTTCGGTAAGGTACTCTGTAAACAATAACGTAACGGTACACTGTAAACACAAACATCAAGGGATTGTGTAAAGATCGTGTAAGGTGATACTAGTGAACCCTGTAATATGTCATGACTGCGTACGTGCTGTGGCTGGCGTATAAACCGATTCCTTTGTTATCGTTATCGGAATAGTTCAACAGTTGAAACATATTTTAGCTCAATATTATCTGTCGTTAACTTTAGATTAAGATAACGGTATCGACTTATAGGAACAAAAATATTGATTCCACCACACTTCGAATTTATTATTGTTTCTGTAATTACAACATGGATTGTCTATTATATAATCGTCTAGAGTAAATTCCACTTGTTAGATGCTAAGAAGCCAGAGTGTACAGGAAAACAGGAACATAGGAACGGTAGTGTGTACTGGTCTGGCACTACAGTATAACATGAACAAAGAATCGGTCCGTACTGTTGTGACATTACAGACCAACAAAGAAAGTTAGTGTACCATTGTGACATTACAGAACAACAGGAACAATGACACCAGGTGGTTGAGTATTTAAATGCCCTGTAGCGAGGGAATCTGACTCCAACTTGTCTCTTGTGCGTACTGAAGGATGTACGGTGTTGATTCCTTATGGTTCAAATTTGGGAAATATTACTCAGCGATTATTTTATTATTAATATTGTTATTATTGTTATTATTTTGATGGGTTGGTTGTCTTATGTTGCTATTGTTATCACGTGTGGGTGTGTTATTGTTGTTGTTATCACGAGTGGGTGTGTTGTTATTGTTGTTATCACGAGTGGGTGTGTTATTGTTGTTGTTATCACGTGTGGATGTGTTGTTATCACGTGTAGGTGTGTTGTTATTGTTGTTATCACGTGTGGGTGTGTTATTGTTGTTGTTATCACGTGTGGATGTGTTGTTATCACGTGTAGGTGTGTTGTTATTGTTGTTATCACGTGTGGGTGTGTTATTGTTGTTGTTATCACGAGTGGGTGTGTTGTTATCACGTGTGGGTGTGTTGTTATTGTTGTTATCACGTGTGGGTGTGTTATTGTTGTTGTTATCACGAGTGGGTGTGTTGTTATCACGTGTGGGTGTGTTGTTATTGTTGTTATCACGTGTGGATGTGTTGTTGTTGTTATCACGTGTAGGTGTTGTTATTGTTGTTATCATGTGTAGGTGTGTTGTTATTATTGTTGTTATCACGTGTAGGTGTGTTGTTATTATTTGTTATCACGTGTGGATGTGTTGTTATTATTTGTTATCACGTGTGGTGTGTTGTTATTGTTGTTATCACGTGTGGGTGTGTTATTGTTGTTGTTATCACGAGGTGGGTGTGTTGTTATTGTTGTTGTCACGTGTAGGTGTGTTGTTATTGTTGTTATCACGTGTGGATGTGTTGTTATTGTTGTTATCACGTGTAGGTGTGTTGTTATTGTTGTTATCACGTGTGGGTGTGTTATTATTGTTGTTATCACGTGTAGGTGTGTTGTTATTATTGTTGTTATCACGTGTGGATGTGTTGTTATTGTTGTTATCACGTGTGGGTGTATTTGTTATTATTTGTTATCACGTGTAGGTGTATTTATTTATTATTTATTTATCACGTGTGGGTGTGTTGTTATTGTTGTTATCACGTGTGGGTGTGTTGTGTTATTTGTTATCACGTGTAGGTGTGTTGTTGTTGTTATCACGTGTGGATGTGTTGTTATTATTTGTTATCACGTGTGGCTGTGTTGTTATCACGTGTGGGTGTGTTGTTATCACGTGTAGGTGTGTGTTATTGTTGTTGTTATCACGTGTAGGTGTGTTGTTATTGTTATTTATCACGTGTGGATGTGTTGTTATTGTTGTTTTCACGTGTGGGTGTGTTGTTATCACGTGTGGGTGTGTTGTTATCACGTGTAGGTGTGTTATTGTTTATTTATTTATCACGTGTAGGTGTATTTATTATTATTTATTTATCACGTGTGGGTGTATTTATTTATCACGTGTAGGTGTATTTATTGTTGTTGTTATCACGTGTAGGTGTGTTGTTATTGTTGTTATCACGTGTAGGTGTGTTGTTATTGTTGTTATCACGTGTAGGTGTGTTGTTATTGTTGTTATCACGTGTGGGTGTGTTGTTATCACGTGTAGGTGTGTTGTTATTGTTGTTATCACGTGTAGGTGTGTTGTTATTGTTGTTATCACGTGTGGATGTGTTGTTATCACGTGTAGGTGTGTTGTTATTGTTGTTATCACGTGTAGGTGTGTTGTTATTGTTGTTATCACGTGTGGATGTGTTGTTATCACGTGTGAGTGTTATATTGTTGTTATCACGTGTAGGTGTGTTGTTATTGTTATCACGTGTGAGTGTTGTTATTGTTGTTGTTATTACGTGTGGCTCATTCATCTCACGTTATTAGAGTTACCATGAAATATAATAAAGAATTAAAACTAATTTACGAACACGTTAAGAAAAAGGAATTTAATGAACCATATTAATTAGTTCAGCAAAATGAAAAAAAAAGGAAAATTTTTGGTCTTTCCTCAGCTTGGGGGAAGCCGGAGGGGGGGGGGGGTGACCCAGTACTTGATGAGAGACAACCGGGTAAGCACTTGGCAGACTGGGAAATAGTGTGTAGATAAAGTGTTTGTTAGTCACAGTCAACAACAAACAAAAAATTAATATGCTGGGTTCGTTGTGTTTAATTATGTTTTTGTTAGTTACGGTGAACAAAAAAAAAGAAGAAAATAAGTTAAGTTCGGTATGTTCAGCTGTGTGTGTGTGTGTGTGTGTGCGTATTTCAGTAAGGATTGGTAATTATTTATAGAGCTCAATGACGCAACGAAAGAAAATGGAAATAATGGTATAAGTGGGTACAGCAGGAGTAGTAGTAGTAGTGTGTAGGTGTGAGAGTGAGTCACGGTGCTGGTCCTTGTGCTTCTGACGCCCGTAAAAATATTGACCAAGCGGCCGCGAAAACAAACATCTCCACCTCGCTCAGTTTTTCTAATTTCCTTTGGTTTTGTCTCAAAGTTTATCCGTTTGTCCAGTTTTTATTTTCTGTTTCTTTTAATTTGTGAGATATTTATTGATTTTAAAGTTTCTTCTTTTCAGTAGGATATAATTAAATGTTCCCATATTTCTCATTATGTCTTAAAAGGTTAAAAAAAAATCACAATACGAGAATTTTTAAATTGTATGTAAATTATTGTCATGTAAATATACTATAGTTTATTTTCGTGTATGTGAGATTTATTTTAATAGGTGTTGTTTTTGTTGTTGTATTGTGCAGTTTAGGATACCAAATGTATTTATATCACATCACATGAAGATCAGACCACCGCAGGTTAGGTTAGGTTATCTTTAGGTTGGGTGAGCCTTAGGTTGGGTGAGCTTTAGGTTAGGTTAGGTTATCTTTAGGTTAGGTTATCTTTAGGTTGGGTGAGCCTTAGGTTGGGTGAGCTTTAGGTTAGGT